>NC_081568.1:97008877-97120344 GCF_022355385.1 Mustela nigripes
CTCTCTGCCTGCCTCTCTGCCTACTTGTGATCTCTCTCTGTGTCAAATAAATAAACAAAAATCTTAAAAAAAAAAGATATTGCACAATTTAAAAAAATAAAATAAAATGTACTGTTGGATCCTGTTAGCTAGTGTTTTTTTTTTTTTCAGATTTTTTTTTTTTTTAAGATTTTATTTATTTACTGACAGAGATCACAAGTAGGCAGAGAGGCAGGCAGAGAGAGAGGCGGGGAAGCAGGCTCCCTGCTGAGCAGAGAGCCCGATGAGGGGCTCAATCCCAGGACCCTGGCATCATGACCTGAGCTGAAGGCAGAGGCTTTAACCCACTGAGCCACCCAGGTGCCCCGAGACCTTTCTTGAGAAAGGCTTCTGTTGCTATATACTTTCCTCTCAGGACCACCTTTGCTGTATCCCAAAGATTTTGAGCAGTTGTGTTTTCATTTTCATTTGTTTCCAGGAATTTTTAAAATTCTATTTAATGAATGGGTTGACTCATTCATTCTTTAGTAGGATGCTCTTTAGCTTCCATTTATTTGAGTACTTTCCAACTTTCCTTTTGTGATTGAGTTCTAGCTTCAGAGCGTTGTGGTCTAGAAATATGCAGGGAGGGTCGCCTGGTGGCTCAGTGGGTTAAAGCCTCTGCCTTCTGCTCAGGTCATGATGCCAGGGTCCTGGGATCGAGCCCCTCATCGGGCTCTCTGCTCAGCAGGGAGCCTGCTTCCCCGCCTCTCTCTGCCTGCCTCTCTGCCTACTTGTGATCTCTGTCAGGTAAATAAATAAAATCTTTTAAAAAGGGGAAAAAAATGCAGGGAATGATCCCAGTCTTTGGCACCAGTTGAGACCTGATTTGTGACCCAGGATGTGATCTATTCTGGAGAATGTTCCAGGTGTAGTAGAGAAGAATGTGTATTCTGTTGCTTTGGGATGGAATGTACTGAATATATCTGTGATGTCCATCTGGTCTGTGTCATTGAAGGCCTTTATTTCCTTCTTTATCTTTTGCTTAGATAATCTGTTCATTTCAGTGAGGGGGGTGTTAAAGTCCTCTACTGTTATTGTATTATTGTTGATGTGTTTCTTTGATTTTGTAATTAATTAATATAATTAATTAATTAATTGTAATTAATTAAATTAATTTCTTTGTTTTGTTATTAATTATAATTAATTACATGGGCTGCTCCCATGTTAGGAGCATAGATACTTAAAATTGTAAGATTATGTTGTTGGACAGACCCTTTAAGTATGATACAGTGCCCTTCTCATCTCATTATGGTCTTTGGCTTAAAATCTAATTATCTGATATACAGATTGTCACCTCAGCTTTCTTTTGATGTCCATTAGCATGGTAAATTGTTTTCCACCCCTTCACTTTAAATCTAGAGGTGTCTTCTTTGGGTCTAAAATGAGTTTCTTGTAGACAGCATATTGATGGGTCTTGTTTTTTTATCCATTCTCATCCCCTGTGTCTTTTGATTGGGGCATTTAGCCCATTTACATTCAGGGTAGCTATTGAAATATATGACTTTAGTGCCATTGTATTGCTTGTAGGGTAACTGTTACTGCATATTTTCTCTGTTCCTTTCTGTTCTATTTTACTTTTGGGCTCTCTCTTTGCTTAGAGGACCCCTTCCAATATTTCCTATAGGGCTGGTTTGGTGTTTGCAAATTCTTTTAGTTTTTGTTTGTCCTGGAAGCTTTTTATTCCTCCTCCTATTTTCAGTGACAGACGGGCTGGATATGGTATTCTTGGCTGCATATCTCGTTTAGTGCTCTGAATATATCATCTAAGTCCTTTCTGGCCTGCCAGGTCTCTGTGGGTAGGTCTCCTGCCAATCTAATATTTCCACTATTGTATGTTACAGACCTCTTGTCCCAAGCTGCTTTCAGGATTTTCTCTTTGTCACTGAGATTTTTAAGTTTAACTATTACATGATGGGGTCTGGAGCTATTTTTATTGATTTTGAGGGGGAGTCTCTGTGCCTCCTGAATTTTGATGCTTGTTTCATTCACCATATTAGGGAAATTCTCTACTATAATTTGCTCCAGTATACCTTCTGCCCCTCTGTCCTTTTCCTGGGAAACCAATTATTCTAATATTGTTTTGTCTTATGATATCATTTCTCTCTCAAATTCTCCCCTTGTGATCCAGCAGTTGTTTGTCTCTCTTTTGGTCAGCTTCTTTATTCTCTGTCATTTGGTCTTCTATATCACTAATTCTTCTGCCTTATTTATCCTAGCAGTAAGAGACTCCATTTTTTATTGTACCCCATTAATAGCTTTTTTGATTTCAACTTGGTTAGATTTACTTATTTCTCCAGAAAGGGATTCTCTAATATGTTCTATGCTTTTTTCAAGCCCAGCTAGTATCTTTACAGTCATCATTCTGAACTTTAGATCTAAGATATTACCAATGTCTGTATCGATTAGATCCCTAGCCTTTGGTACTGCCTATTGTACTTGTTCTTTTTTTTTTTTTTTTTTTTTTTTTTTTGAGGTGAGTTTTTCTGCTTTTTCATTTTGTCCAGAGAAGAATAGATGAATGAGAGAACAAAATGCTAAAAGGGTAACAACCACCCCAGGAAAATATACACTAAAGAAATAAGAGACCCGAAACTGGGGGGAAAAGAATGGGGAAACAAAATGATCAGGCTGGTGAATAGAACAGAGCCACACACTTCATTTTGGGTGTATTTTGGTCTGTTATGGAACTGCCTCCCCAAATTTTATTTTTTATTTATTTTTATTTTATTTTTTCTAAGATTCTTATTTATTTGACAGACAGAGCTCACAAGTAGGCAGAGAGACATGCAGAGAGGGGAGAAAGCAGGCTCCCTGCTGAGCAGACAGTCCGATGTTGGGGCTCAACCCCAGGACCCCAGGATCATGACCCAAGCCAAAGGCAGAGGCTTTAACCCACTGAGCCACCCAGGTGCCCTTGCCAAGGCCTGCCTCCCAAAATTTTAAAGAAAAAAATATATCCAAAAATAAAGGTAGGTACAATGAAGGGATGGGATATGACTGTAAAGGTGAAAATTAAAAATGATTTTAAAAGAGGAATTGGTAAGATAAGTTGGCTGAAAAAAGAAAAAAAAGAAACCTAAAAAAAAGAAGAGAATGTAATCAGGTGGGAGACTAGAACAAAGCCATATATTAGATTTAGGGTATATGTTGGTGTGTTAGATGAAACTATGTCCCATAATTTTAAATAAAGAAAAACTTGTGTATATAGAAAAATAAGGTCAATTACAGTGAAGGGATAGAATATGAGTATAAGACTGACAAAAAAGATTTTAAAAAAGATATCATAAGATGGTTAAAATAGGAAAGAGGAAAATTTTTGTTTTATTTTATTTAAGGATTTTATTTATTTGACAGAGAGATCACAAGGAGGCAGAGAGGCAGGCAGAGAAAGAGGAGGAAGCAGGCTCCCTGCTGAGCAGAGAGTCCAATGCAAGGCTCCATCCCAGGACCCTGAGGTCATGACCTGAGCTGAAGGCAGAGAGTTAACCCAGTGAGTCACCCAGGTACCCCAAGAGAAAAAAATTAAAAAAAAAAAATAGAAAAATAAAAGAATTTAACATTGAAAGACTAAGGAATCATGGGAAAAAGCCATGAATTTTATGTGCTATATTCCCCTAGCACTGTAGTTTTGTAGTTCTCATTGATTGGCAAAGTTGATCTTGGCTCGATATTCTTGCGGGGAGGGTTTTGTTGCAGTGATTTTCAAGTGTCTTTGCCCGAGGCGGAATTGCACTGCCCTTGCCAGGGGCCAGGCTAAATAATCCATTTGGGTTTGCACTCAGGAGTTTTCATTCCCTGAATGATTTCCATACAGCTTTGAAGGATGGAAGTGAAAATGGTCGCCTCCCAATCTCCGGCCCAGAGGAGCCGAGAGCTTGGGGCTCCCCTCCTCAGTGGGCCCTCTGAGAAAAGTGCTCAGTCCCTCCTATCTCCCTAGTCTCTGGCTGCGCTCCAAGCTCACCCAGCCTGTGACTGAGCATTTCTGTCTCTGGCACATGGCTCCATTTGAAGTCTCCAAACCCAGCAGATTCCTGCTGCTCTTCCAGGGAAGTCTCCCCGGATCTGCCACTTGTGGGGTCCCTTCTCGAAGAGCAGTGGTCCAACTGTGCCTTGGATCCCAGTTTAAGGTAACCCTGAGTTGAGAGCTCATTCCTCAGCTCTGTCTCTGTAGCCAGCTTTTCTGCCCCCGCGGGACCTGAGATCACACTGTCCCCTCAAGGGCTCTAGCCCTGCTTAGTCCCTGGAGCAAGGTCCCGCAGTGGAGCAGACTTCTAAGAGTTCTGATTGTGTGCTCCTCTCCTCTACCACTTACTTGCCGGTAGCCAGCTGACGGAGGCTTAAGGATAGAAGCTTCTGTACTCAGCCCGCCCCCCCCCCCCCCCCCCCCCGCCGCCGGCCTATGTATCTCTTCATCTGGCTTGTTCATCTGTATCCTTTATCATAACTTGTAATAAACTGGTTAAGTAAATGTTTCCCTGAGTTCTGTGAACCACTCTAGCAAATGAAGTGGGCTAACAGCAGTCTTATGGGTTGAGCCCTTAACTCTGGGGTCTGACACTATCTCTTGGGAGTGTTAGAATTGTGTCAATTGTAGGACACCCAGCTGGTGCCAAAGAATTGCTTCCAGGTGGAGCAGGGATAGGACCCCCATACATCTAGTCTCAGCAGTCTTGTGAGTGTGGTAGTTGTGTGAGAGTAAAGGAGACACAAGGGATAAGACAAGTTTTTCCAAAACCTTGAGTAATACTCAGATTAAAAATGGAGTTAATAGCGGGTTTCTGGGTTTAAAGATGGAACAGTGAAGCAAGCTTTCATCTTAAATGTCCAGAACTAAATTAATATTTAGTTTTCAAGTCCTCACAGTGTACAGAAGATAGGAACCCAACCTCAGGGTCAGCCCAAGGTGGGAAGTCTAATGGAGACTAGCTCAGGAGTAGATACCCCAAAGGGGAATAAAATGAACCTGCCTGCTCTTAGGGAGAGAACAAGGAAAATTTGATTTTCTCAAATCTTGACACAACCTCGTGGAGAAAGGTAATCTCCTCTAGCATTGTCTTGTTTTATTCTGATGCTGGATGGTGGAGAGAATGTTTTATTATAGAAAAGTCTGAACCCACACATAAGTAAGACCGTAGCATAGAGCCACCATGTATCTTCCACTACTTCAACAAGCAATGTGTCGTCAGTCCTGCTTCTTCATAGCCTTGCATCTTTTCCAACCTATCCTCCAGTAACACTGAAACAAATGCTATACATCCACATTCCATGTGTATATAGGAAGGCATAATTTGAACATTGATACTTGAAATAGCAACGCGTGCTGGTCTCACAGTATGCCTTTTGTTTAAGCTTATAGCAGTGACATTGTCTTTGCTTATGAAGAGCTCTGACTGGACTTTCCTAAGAAAGGGCCCCTTGCTTCCCCTGCAGGAGCTGCAGCCCTGGCTAGAGCAGGTGTCCTTTACACAGGTGAGTTGGGGTTTCCGTCATGCTGTGGCCTTCTTGAGCCTACTTAAACCCCGCATACACTTGATGGTCCTGGACCTGTATGTATCTAGACCCAACAATCTCCATTTTCTTCTTCTTTTTTTTTTTTTTTAAGATTTTATTTATTGGGACATCTGGGGGGCTCAGTCAGTTAAACATCTGCCTTCAGCTCAGGTCATGATCCTGGGGTCCTGGGATTGAGCTCCAAGTGGGGCTCCCTGCTCAGCGGGGAGCCTGCTTCTTCGTCTCCCTCTATCCCTCTCCTGGCTTGCGTTGTCTGTCTGAAATAAATAAGCAAGCTCCCCACTGAGCAGGGAGCCTGAAGCAGGAATTGATCTCAGGACCCTGGGATTATGACTTGAACCTAAGGCAGACGCTTAACTGACTGAGCCAACCAGGCGTCTCATTTTCATACTTAATTTTTGTGATTAAAGCTCTCTAACAATAAAATTGAAAACGTAAAGCAAATGCACTTAATTGCCTACCACTATTCTTATATTTAAAAAAAATTTTTTTGGGGGGACACCTGGGTGGCTCAGTTGGTTGAGTAGCTGCCTTCGGCTCAGGTCATGATCCTAGCGTCCTGGGATCGAGTCCCACATCGGGCTCCTTGCTCGGCAGGGAGTCTGCTTCTCCCTCTGCGTCTGCCTGTGTTCACTCTCTCTCCCTCTCTCTCTCTGACAAATAAATAAAATCTTAAATAAAAAAATTTTATTTTTTAAAAGATTTTATTTATTTATTTGACAGACACAGCAAGAGAGGGAATACAAGCAGAGGGAGTGGGAGAGGGAGAAGCAGGCTTCCTGCCGAGCAGGGAGCCCAATATGGGGCTTGATCCCAGAATGTTGGGATCACGACCCGAGCCGAAGGCAGAGGCTTAACCCACTGAGCCACCCAGGCGCCCCTGTTCTTGTATCTTTTAACTTTGTGCTTAGTTGTCAGTTTCTCCAAACACGAAATCCTTTGCAGAAGTGATTCCAGACTTCAGAACCATTGTGAACTTTGTGAATTGATGGTAATGAACACCAGCACCTTGTTTATTTTAGCAGTGTGTGGTACTGTGATAGAAAATGGTTTTTCAGTAGGAATTGCTCATCATAAATAGGAAAGTAAGTTCTACAAATACCTATTAAGCACCTGTCATGTACTAAGTACAGATGAGGATACTGCAGTAAATAAAACCTCAAACCTAGCTTCATGAATGCAGTCAGTCCCATCTACTTTAACATTCAGGTCTTGCAGATCGGGGCGGGGGGAAGGAAATCTGCGGACTGCTAGCCTTTGAAAGCATTTCCCCTTTCCTCACCAGCTTATCCTACTATTTTAAAGATTTTATTTGACAGACAGAGATCACAAGTAGGCAGAGGCAGCAGAGAGAGGGGGAAGCAGGCTCCCTGCCGAGCAGAGAGCCCGATGTGAGGCTTGATCCTAGGACCGTGGGATCATGACCTGAGCTGAAGACAGAGGCTTTAACCCACTGAGCCACCCAGGCGCCCCTGAAAGGTATATTTTTAAATTTATTTTATTTTGGGGGCACGTGGGTTGCTCAGTGGGTTAAGCCACTGCCTTCAGCTTGGGTCATGATCCTGGGATCGAGTCCCGCATCAGGCTCTCTGCTCAGCAGGGGGCTGCTTCCCTTCCTCTCTCTCTGCCTGCCTCTGATCTCTAATAAATAAATAAGATCTTTAAAAATAAATAAGTAAATTTATTTTATTTGACAGAGAAACAGCCAGAGAGGGAACATAAGCAGGGGGAGTAGGAGAGGGAGCAGCAGGCTTTCTGCAGAGCAGGGAGCCTGATGTGGGGCTGGATCCCAGGACCCTGGAATCATGACCTGAGATGAAGGCAGATGCTTAACAACTTAGCTACCCACGTGCCCCCAAAAGGTAAAATTTTAAATATGCAATTGATGTCAAAGAATAAAAGTATTAAAATAGATGTTTTTACTTTTTTAAAAGATTTTATTCATTTCAGAGAGAGAGAGTACATAAAGCAGTAGGAGAAGCAGGCTCCCCACTGAGCAGGGAGCCCAACTGGACGCTTGATCCTTCATATCATGATCTAGGCTAGAGGCAGACACAACCAGCTGAACAACCCAGGCACCTCATAGATCAGATTTTAAATGAATTTTCAAACGTGGTGTATTTGTTTCTGAATTATTTATAGTTACCAGAATTCTTTCCTGAGCTAAGATTTATTTATTCAGTCATACTAAGTAAGTCTAAATTATTGTATTAATTTCTATCCCTTTAACAACACTCTTTAAATACATTTGTTGGCATAAAAGATGGAGCTGAATAACTAGACTTTAAATACAAATCTGGAGGAAAAAAATGTAGTTAACATAACTATTTTTCTTTCCTTTTATAGTCATTGTTTCTCTAAATTTTATTTCTTTGAAGATATTAAATCTTGAATACCAACACTTTCCTGATAAGGAAACACCTGAAAAATTTGGTATGTTTACAAAATCATGCCTTTTACTTTTTTGTTCTTCCCCTAAAATCCTTCTATTTTGTATTAACTACAAGTCATAGTAGTATTAGCTGCCCTTACTCTCTTGGAAGAAGGGACAGTGCTCTTCAGGACCCTCCAAGTGCTTGATCTCATTCAAAGCAGTGTCTTCAGAGTGATGTACTTTTTTTTTTTTTTTTAAGATTTTATTTATTTATTCAACAGATCACAAGTGGGCAGAGAGGCTCTGTGGGGGGGAGCGGGGAGAAGCAGGCTCCCTGCCAAGCAGAGAGCCCAGTGTGGGGCTGGATCCCAGGACCCTGAGATCATGATCCGAGCTGAAGGCAGAGGCCTCAACCCACTGAGCCACCTAGGTGACCCGAGTGATGTACTTCATTGGATACATATTTGGTACTTACAACCTGATGTAATTTTATGTGACCCATTCCAGAAATACTTAATCCCTGTTACTTCAAAAGTTTTGGGATATAGGTAAAACTATCTTTTTTTTTTTTTTTAAAGATTTTATTTATCTGACAGAGAGAGTACATGCAGGGACAGCAGCAGGGTGGAGAAGCAGGATCCCGCTTAGCAGAGTCTCATGTGGGGCTCGATCCCAGGACCCCGGGATCATGACCTGAGCCGAAGGCAAATGCTTAAACGACTGAGCCACCACGCACCCCATATAGATAAAGCTATCTTTTAAGAGAACTTAGTATGTGAAATTGGAATTAACAAAATAATTATATAAATTGCCTAAATACTTCAGTTTTTCTTTTATGCTTACAAAAAGAATGTATATTCACAGAAGAATTCTAATAGGTGGGGTTTTTTAAATATTTTCACTGAATTACTCCCTCCCCCCAAGATTTTGTTTATTTGACAGAGAAAGACACAGCGAGAGGGAACACAAGCAGGGGGAGTGAAAGGGGGAGAAGCAGGCTTCCTGCTGAGCAGGGAGCCCGATGTGAGGCTCGATCCCAGGACCCTGGGTTCATGACCTGAGCCAAAGGCAGATGCTTAACAACTGAGTCACCCAGGAGCCCCTCTAATAGGTGTTAAAAGATAAACTAAGGCATATTAGAGTGCCTGGGTGGCTCAGTTGTTAAGCATCTGCCTTCAGCTCACATCATGATCCCAGGGTCCTGGGATTGAACCTCCGCATTGGGCTCTCTGCTCATAATGGAGCGTGCTTCTCCCTCTCCCTCTGCCTGCTGCTTCTCCTTCTGGTGCTTTCTGTCAAGTACAGAAATAAAATCTTAAAAAAAAAAAAAAAAAGATAAACCAGGGCATATTAAAAATTTTGAGAGCTCATTTGAACAAAAATGGATTCGAATCAGGTACCATCCAGTGAATGAAGGACCTAGAAAGGAGCTCTGAGAAGCTGTATAAAATTAAAGATTTCTTTACAGGTATACAGGAGCAGGAATGAGAAAGTTATAGCAGGTGAAAAAGCAGGTGAGTTGATTACAATAAGGTTATTTTCCTTTAGGGGGGATGGCAGAGGTCTGTTGGGCAGATGACCTAACTAATGCTAATCAGGTGATTCCTGCTTGGTTGGTTGAAGATTCTGTTTCTGGGATAACTCATACTAAAAATTAAATCTTAGTTTAATGATATGGGGCAGAAGGAACTCCATTTTGGGGTCTGTGTGTTTTTTTGGTTTTTGTTTTTGTTTTAAAAACACAGAGGAATAGGAGTCAGTGGAGATACGGAGATAGAGCAGTAGTGATTCTTAAACGTTGGCCCTCTTCATGATCACCTCGATGTCTTGCTCTTCCCTTCTGTTTCCTTCCTTTGCAGGCAGCATGTGGCTGGGGGGAAGAGCAGGAAGGCGGAGGAGGACAGAGGCAAGATCCAGGGGCTGAGGAGGTGAGTGGCGTACACAACAAGCTAAGTAATACATTAAGTTGAATGAGAACCAAGTTCCTCATTGTTGCAGAAGGAATTTGGAAGTACTGAAGGGAGAGGGTGTGAAGAACTCTAAGGGGTTATCCTTGCGGAGGGGCCATGCTAATCTTCTCTGTATCGTTCCAATTTTAGTATATGTGCTGCCAAAGCGAGCACAAGAACTCTAAGGTGTTAAATTAAATTTGGGAATACTGTGGTGGACTCAAAAGTTTTTAACCTATGTATGTGAGTCTATGGATACACATGGATAGAGTAAGCTATGTATTTCTATACACACACATATACATAGCTCAGTCAACAAAGAAAGTGACCTAGTCGTAATGAACACCCCACACACCAGATCTTCACGCCTGAATACTAAAAGGAACACCTCCCTAAAAGGAACTAGAGTCTCTGGAGGAATGGCTGATACAAGAACTGGACACAAAAGATAAGCTTCATATACCAGCGGATGGTAGAAAGTATTGAAAACATTACCAGGTATAAGGCTTTAGAAGCAGAAGGTTTCTAGGGATCAAGTCATGTTGTCCTGTGAGACCACAAGAGAAACCCAAATTAGCACAGAATGGCAAAACTCTCATGGAAGAGTGGCTTCGGTGCTGTGGTCTTAACTTTTCTGGTTTCTGCTTTTTCCTTGGGTTTTGGCCAGGAAGTTCGTTACTGTTAGTGGTTTGGGATTTTTAAGCAGCCAAAACTGGGCATTTTCTTTTTTTTTTTTTTTTTTTTTTTTTAAAGATTTTTTTTTTTTTTTTTACAGAGAGAAATCACAAGTAGGCAGAGAGGCAGGCAGAGAGAGAGAGAGGAGGAAGCAGGCTCCCTGCTGAGCAGAGAGCCCGATGCGGGACTCGATCCCAGGACCCTGAGATCATGACCTGAGCCAAAGGCAGCGGCTTAACCACTGAGCCACCCAGGCGCCCAACTGGGCATTTTCTACTTTGAGTGATGATGGTGGTTGTGGGAGGGAGGTTGGTACAAATAACCTAATCTACCACTATTGAAATGAAGTCCTTATGATTGGGTTTTTGCAAATACTTGGGTTTTCTAGCCAAGGTAGCAACCAGTGGAGGTTTCCAGAAACTTGAGAACTTAAATCTTTCACAAGATTACAGAGGAAGGATACAGAAATTTCTTTCAAGCACTGGACAACATGCCACACTTAAAAGAGTTGACTATTTCCAGGCATTTCACTGACCGTATCAGAACTCAGGCCACAACCATTAAATCTTTGAGTCAATGTGTGTGGTGACTGCCAAGCCTCATCCCCTTTGCATATTAGGTTGCCTCCTGGATGCAGAAGGGATCACACTGTTTACTGCCATGAAAGAAAGACCTCCTTAATCTCAGCACTTAAATATTTACTGAAATGGATGCTGCCATTCTTGCCAGTCGCTCAGAAATACAACATTTAGCTACAGAAGAATTAGCTGAAAACTGTTAAATTTTTGTCAATTCTAAAAACCTGACCCAAAACACTTTATTAAACATTCCATTAAACATTAAAAGGGTACTAATAATAGGCATGTTAAAAACACACACACACACAAATGAACACTGCTTGTCTATCAGTGAGCTTAAGAAACAGATTACCAATACCTTTGCAGTTCCTGAATGATCTTCCCCAACTAAAAGATCAGTCCTTCAATCTGTTTTTTTTTTTTAATTTTTAAAATGATTTTGTGTATTTATTTGACAAAGATCACAAGTAGGCAGAGAGGCAGGCGGGGGGCAGGGGATGCAGGCTCCCAGCTGAGTGGAGAGCCCAATGCAGGGCTCCATCCCAGGACCCTGGGATCATGACCTGAGCTGAAGGCAGAGGCTTTAACCCACTGAGCCACCCAGGTGCTCCTTCAATCCGTTTTATATACTTAATCCTCCATTATCCAGATTAGCATCTGATTTTCAGGTTAAGTGTGGTAAGGCAGATCAAAAACACCCATGGGAGTGGAGTGAGGTACACTGATCTGTCCTTTAAGCCACAGTAAGGAAGAAGTATTCAAGTTACAGGTAAAATGATGAATTTCAAGACTGAATCCATTTTCTAATTAAATGAAACAAGACTTTAACACAGGATCCAGATGTATCTTTTGTGGGCCAAGAGATAATCCTGAATACTTGCAGCAACTGTTTTTTTTTTTTTTTAAGGATTTTATTTATTTATTTGACAGACAGAGATCACAAGTAGGCAGAGAGGCAGGCAGAGAGAGAGAGAGAGAGAGGGAAGCAGGCTCCCTGCGGAGCAGAGAGCCCGATGCGGGGCTCGATCCCAGGACCCTGAGATCATGACCCAAGTCGAAGGCAGCAGCCCAATCCACTGAGCCACCCAGGCGCCCCGCAGCAACTGTTTTGTAGTAGAAGTAGGCTTTAAGGAAAAAAGCTCTTGGAGGCTTTTGATTCAACACTTACTGTATCCGCACCAAGTACAAAACTGAATTTCTAAGATTCAGCACTCAGTGGAGAGGGCACAGCCCTGGACGTGGGAAATTTGGCTCAAGGTCTGAGCTTGCTGAGAACAACCTTGGCGGTACCAGAGGGCGCCATTCTTGTGGTGGTGCTGTGTCCTGCCAGCAGGTGGCGCTAGAAAAATCACCTGGGCAGGGAGCTGTTAGAAGGGCACAATGGAGGCCGGACTTAAGTGCCTTGGGGGGAAAAGAAGTGTTCCACCACTACCCTCTAGTGACTGAGCTTTATACTCTGTCTGCTTTGAGCCCAGGTCTTTGTACAGAGTCTGGATCCATTACTGCAGAGAAGGCAGTGAAGGCTGGATTTGGACATAAGAAGCAACAACATGGTAACTGATACAGCTATTACTTATTAAATTTAATAATTTAGACATAAAGCAAAAAGAACCTAGTTAGGTTTTTTTTTTTTTTTTAAAGAGTCACTGACAGGATACGTGCATATGCATGGTTATAAAAACGTCTTACATGATATACAAGAAACAGGGTAGTAGTTGATTTTAAGGAGGGGACCAGGACAACTAGGGGATGGGGGGGGTTGATTCTTTTCTCTTGCATATCTTTTGTACTATGTGAATTCTCTACCATGTGCCTGTACTATTAAAAATGGTATTTCAGGGGCACCTGGGTGGCTCAGTTGGTTAAGTGTCTGCCTTCAGTTTGGGTCATGATCCCGCCATCCTGGGATCAAGCCCCACGTTGGGCTCCTGGCTCAGTGGGGAGCCTGCTTCTCCCTCTCCAGCTTGCCCTGCTTGTGTTCTCTCACTCGCTGACAAATGATTTTTTTTTAAACAGATTTTTATTTATTTATTTGACAGAGATCACAAGTAGGTAGAGAGAGGAGGAAGCAGGCTCCCCGATGAGCAGAGAGCCTGACTCGGGGCTTGATCCCAGGACCCCGGGATCACGACCAGGGTCGAAGGCAGAGGCTTTAACCCACTGAGCCACCCAGGCGCCCCTTGACAAATGATTTTTTTAGAAATTAAGATTTTGGGGCACCTGGGTGGCTCAGTGGGTTAAAGCCTCTGCTTTCGGCTCAGGTCATGATCCCAGGGTCCTGGGATCGAGCCCCATGTTGGGCTCTCTGCTCAGCGGGGAGCCTGCTTCCCTTCCCCCCTCTCTGCCTGCCTCTCTGCCTACTTGTGATCTCTGTCAAATAAATAAATAAAATCTTAAAAAAAAATACTCTTTAAAAAAAATTAAGATTTTATTAAATTTGGGGGCGCTTGGATGGCTCAGTGGGGTTAAGCCTCTGCCTTTGGCTCAGGTCATCATCTCAGGGTCCTAGGATTGGGCCCTGCGTTGGGCTCTCTGCTTGGCTCTGCTTTTCCTTTTCCTACTTGTGATCTCTCTCTCTATGTCAAATAAATAAATAATTAAAGATTTTATTAAATTTCAACATCTTTAAAAAATTTGAATTTTGAAAATTTTTGAAGATTTTATCAGAGAAAGAGCACAAGTAGGGGGAAAGGCAAGCATGGGGAGATGACCTGAGTCAAAGGCAGATGCTTAACCAGTGGAGCCACCCAGGTGTCCCTAAAAATGTTTTTGTTTTTTTTTAAATCAAAGATTTTTAAAATTTCTTTGACAGAGAAAGACATAACAAGAGAGGGAAGACACTAGCAGGGAGAGTAGGCAAGGGAGAAGCAGGCTTCCTCACAAGCAGGGAGCCCAATGTGGGGCTCGAATACAGGACTCTGGGATCATGACCTGAGCTGAAGGCACACACTCAACGACTGAGCCACCCAGGTACCCTTAAAAATGGTATTTTAAAAATGAAGAGAACTCCACATAAATGATCTCTTCAAAGCCAGCAAGGATGTCTAGTGTAAAGCAGGGGCCAGCAAAGTGTGGCCTGAAACTACATAGGCTTGGAACCAAGACTCTTTTTTACATTTTAAAAGTTTAAAAAATATGTGACTAGCCTGCAAAGCTAAAATAATTCTCGCCCTTCACAAACAATGGAATACTTCCATGACAAAGTATTTTTAGACTGTAAGATTACTGTCCTGTTTTATTCTAGTATATGTTGTCTCCACAACCCTCACCACCCTTTTGTTTCTAAACTTCTCCCCTTCTGATCACCTATTTAACCCTCTGCAATTCCCGAAATCCTTCCACTCTACCCACATGAGAAATATCCTCAACTATCCTCAACCTCTTATCCAACAATACCTACATCATCTTGTTCTAACTTCGTATTTTTCAGATTTTTACTCACAGTAAGAAATTTCATGTAAACAACTGACACATTCAAAAACATGTACACAAATGAACTAAGAATTACCAAAAAAAAACTCCTCAAAGTTATATACTATTTTACTTATATACAAATATAACAAATTCAGAAATGCAAAATTCCTTGGAAGAGTTGTTTATATGGTGCAATATTCAGTTGTTCTTACATTCTCTCCCACAAGGCTTTTCTTTTCTCCATTCCACCAAAACAGCATTTACGAAGGTCACCAGTGATCTCAACATTGCTCAATTCAATGAGCAATGTTCAGTACTTCTCAAACCTCATCCTACTTTACTTGTTAACATCATCTAACCCAGCAGTAACTCTGATGTGGCCCATCACTCTCTCCTCGAATGCTTCATTTGCCTTCCAGGGCACCCCTTCTGGGTTTGTTCCTAACTCACTGAGTTCCTCATTCTCCTTTACTGCTTCTCATATCTGATGTCTACACACTGGGGATACTCTGGAGTTCTCGGACATCTCTGTGTAAATGGAGATCTGGTCCTGTTGAACAGCTTGAAATTCCAAGTCTATGTGAACTTGTACATTTTCATGTCTAGCCCAGATCTCTTCTCTGAACTCCTGACTCGTATCGAACTCCTCTTAATATGAGCTATGAGTTTCATCTCAGGTTTCACCTGTCTAAACCCAACTCCTATCCTTCCTTTCCCTCAAGTACTCTTCACGCCAACTTCTTCATGTCAGTAAGTTCCACCTTTGTTCTACTTGCTGAGGCCCAAGTCATCTTTGATTTCTCTTTCATACTCCACATGCAATCAATCTATACGCAAAGGCTGAGCTCTACTTTTAAATTACACTCAGGTCCAACCACTACTACCCACTGGTCTTAACCAGTCAGCAGCCTACTGCCTCCCTTGAATCTTACTGTCTACTTTCAACACAAACACAACAGTCATAAGACAGTTTCAATAAATCAGATAATGCTGTATCTTTGGTTCAAAACCTTTCAATGGATCCCAAATGAAAATAATTGCAGAAGACCTTACAGTGGCCTACATGTGACCTGACCGCTGGCTACCTCTCTTACCTCCATCTCTTTAATCTCTCCTCCTCGTTCACTTCCATTCCACTGGTTTCTTTGCCATTCCCTAAACATGCCAAATTCACTCTTAGGGACTTTGCACTTGTCATTTCCTTTGCCAGGGAGGTTCTCTCTGTACTTACATGAATGGCTCTCATTTTCTTTGCATCTGTGCTCAGATGTCACCTCAGCTTCCCTGACCATTCTTTTTATTTTGTTAATTTTTATTTATTTTTTAAAGGTTTTATTTATTTATTTGACAGGCGGCCGGGGCGGGGGGAGAGCAGGCTCCCCGCTGAGTGGATAGCCCAATGTGGGGCTCGATCATGACCTGAGCCAAAGGCAGAGGCTTAACCCACTGAGCCACTCAGGCGCCTCTCTTTTTAACTTTTTAATAATCTCTACAACCAACATGGGGCTTGAACTTACAACCCCCAAGAGCAAGAGTCGCATGCTCTCCCAACCGAGCCAGCCAGGTGCCCCCTTGACCATTCTTTTTAAAAAAGCATCCACGCGGGACACCTGGGTGGCTCAGTTGGTTAAGCAGCTGCCTTCGGCTCAGGTCATGATCCCAGCATCCTGGGATCGAGTCCCACATCGTGCTCCTTGCTCCGCAGGGAGCCTGCTTCTCCCTCTGACTCTGCCTGCCACTCTGTCTGCCTGTGCTCGCGCTCTCTCTCTCTCTGACAAATAAATAAATAAATAAAATCTTAAAAAAAAAAAAAAAAGCGTCCACGCTCCAGTTGCAACCCCTGCGCAATCCCTTCCCCTGCTTCATTTTTGTCTGCAGCATGTATTACCATCTGGTGCCTTTACACACTCCACAAACATGTACTGGGCTGCTACAAATACATTACATACCTTTAGTTTGTCCAGGCGAAACTTCTGAAAGAAATAGCTTTTTATATTAACTCTTCCTCCACAGCTAAAAAGGTAGGGAGCATCCCAGGTGGATGGATACCAATCCTTAGACTCAAATGGAACAGTAGGATTCTCTACCTCTCCTGAGAATTTGAACGGACAGAGATACAGTCAAATGGATAGTAGGTAACGCAAGTAGGTAATGCAACCGTGGTAATGCAAGGCAGTGATGAAAGCACAAAAGCACGGACAGCCATGTTAGGCAGTGTGTGTGAGGAAAATCTGAAGGAGGCCAGAAGACAGAGAGGCAGGCAGATAAGACAAAGTATGGAGAGGAGAATGACAGTATGAATTCCAAGAAATGGAACAGAGCCATGGTCCCTGACTGGCTAGGTCCAGTGCCATGACACTCAGATTCATAGAAGCTTGGTTTCCTAAACTTGAATTACTAACAGTATGGCTTTACAACTGCTGTATGTTCACCCTGCTGCCTTTTATCTAAGTCTGAGAAGTTCTCTTCCTACAAATTTTAAACAGATTTACTTCACCATATATATTCTAAAGAAAATTACTCCTATAGTCAAGGTTAAAAAAATTTATCATTTATTTTTAAAGGCATTAATAAAAACCTTAACATACTTTATACTAAGAAAGATATAATATACAAATGGGCTGAGTTGAAATTTTCACAAATTGACTTTTCTTTACTACATGTAACTGAGTTTCTTTTAATTACTCACATTTCCACTGCTGAGTTATTCAAACTGATTATTCCCCTGAAACACATGGCTGGTTATTTAAGCATGAGTCATGTGCAACAAGGGGAAATGCAGGCGATTATGCCACCCAACCAACTGTTCATGAAGAAAAAACGACATTTTGTTCATGTTGACCATGGCGCATCAAAATACCATTCTCCTCGGGAGACAGCTGCACCTGTTTTTTTGGGAATAAAGATCGAGATATAAGTATGCAGTTAAAAAGCCTATTTTCTTGGGGCACCTGGGTGGCTCAGTTGGTTAAGCAACTGCCTTCGGCTCAGGTCATGATCCTGGAGTCACAGGATCAAGTCCCACATCGGGCCCTCTGCTTATCAGGGAGCCGGCTTCTCCTTCTGCCCCTCGCCCATTTCATGCTCGCTCGCGCTCTCAAATAAATAAAATCTTAAAAAAAAAAAAAAAGCCTATTTTCTTATAAAATCAAAAGAAATGGGGCGCCTGGGTAGCTCAGTTGGTTAAGTGTCTGCTTTTGGCTCGGGTCATGATAACAGAGTCCTGGGATGGAGACCTGTGTCAGGCTCCCTGCTTAGCATGGAGTCTTGCTTCTCCCTCTGCCTGCCACTCCCCCTGCTTATACTCTCTATGTCAAATAAAATCCTAAAAACAACAACAGCAACAACAACAAAAATAAACACACACACACACACAAAAGAAAATGGAAAGCAATACACTCAAGGGAAATAAAACTAGAATATAATATGCTAATATACTTAAATGCCATAAAAAATTCAATCTTTATAAGATACTTAATTACACAAATTGTGAAATTCACGTGAGTAAATGTGCAAGACTATTTTAAAAATAGTATTTTTTTAATAAAGATTTTATTTATTTGACAGAGAGATCACAAGTAGGCAAAGAGAGAGGGAAAACATGATCCCTGCTGAGCATAGAGCCTGATGCAGGGTTATATCCCTGGACTGAGATCATGACCTGAGCTGAAGGTAGAGCCTTAACCCACTGAGCCACCCAGATGCCCCTAAAAAATTTTAATGAACACTGGTATTTGATCTGTTTTAACAGAATTAAAAACATTACAAAACAGTGATCAAAATAATGTATTTTTAAAAAGCCCCCAAAACAAAAAACCGGAGTGCCTGGGCAGCTCAGTTGGTTAAGAAGGTGCCTTTGGTTCAAGTCAAGATCCTGGAGTCCTGGGATTGAGCCCTGTGTCAGGATCCCTGTTCAGCAAGGAGAGTCTGCCTGTCCTTCTCCCTCTGCCCCTCAACCCCCCACCCACCAGCTTGTGCTCTCTTACTTTCCAATAAAAATCTTAAAGAAAAAAAACCCCAACAGTGATTACAATACAAACAACATCACCCACCTGCAACAGGCAATTAAACCTAATTACCTAGAAATTAAAAACAAAGTCTTAGAGTATCTAGAAAATGGTAAGAATTCTACATAATAGAATCTACAAAATACAACTAAAGCACTGTCCAGAGAAAAAGTCATTGTCCTAAGATATCCATTTTGATAAACAGTGGATTAGAAGGAGTTTGTGAAACTTAGTAAGGAGAGCAAAAAGAGGAAACTAATTCCTACTGTATCATCTGGGTCCACTGGGTCCTATTCTATGTTTTGAGTTTCTTTTCTGAGCAGGTCTCATAGCTCTTTGTAAGGACTCATGACTCACTATTTCCTAGAGGTCTGCCAAAGAACAGAAAAAATTTACTTAGAATAATAAAAGATAAAACTCCTATCTTGCAATTTTGCTTTAATGCTATTGAATTTTTTTACAGATGTAAAATAGAGAATTTTAGTGATTTTATTATCCCTTAACTTTGAATATTTTGTTATTCTTCATCTCCGTATTTTACTTTAACTCATTGTGGTGGCCAGCCTTCAGCGTTGCCCCAGTGAGAACTGCCTCCTGGTAGGCATGCCCTTGGTAGACCCCTCCAGTTGACTGTTCATCCCACTCTTCTGACTTTAGTGGGTTGGACTTACTTCTAAAGAACAGAAAAGGGCAGGGAAGTGTTTCATTCAGAAACTAAGTTATTAAAATGGGTATGGTCTTGCTCACTCTCTTTTGGATCACTCCCCCTGGGGAATCAAGCTGTCACACTGTGACTCTCAGGCTGTATATGGAGAGCCCCAAAAAGCAAGGTCCTCAGGTCTCCAACAAAAAGCCATGAGTGAGCCTGGAAGCGGATCCTCCAGTCCCAGTGAAAACCTGAGAGGACTGTAATCTCAAGGGAACTACCCAGCTAATAAGCTGCTCCTGAATTCCTGACCAACAGAAACTAGAGATAATAAATGTGCTGTTTTGAAGTGCTAAATTTTGCGGTGAACAATTGATAATACACTCACTGATTATCTGCAGCTATGCTTAAAAAAAAAAAAAAAAAAAAAAAAAGACTGAAATAGTAACATGAAATCACCTAAAATGATGATGAAATAAATCATCAACAATGAGATGATTACTATTACAGCATTCTTCAGTTTTCTTATTCTCTTACCCAAAGTACTGGATTTTCTTTCAAAAAGTTACTATTTTTTAAGATTTTAGATTTTATATATTTGACAGAGCACAAGCAGGAAGAGTGGCAGGCAGAAGGAGAGGAAGGAGGAGAAGAAGGAGGCCTCCCCACTGAGCAGGGAGTCCAATGTGAGGCTCGATCCCAGGACCCTGGGATCATGACCTGAGCCAAAGGCAGTTGCCCAACCAACTGAACCACCAGGTACCCCAGAAAAAAATTTTGTATTACTTCTTAGTCTTTTCATTTTCTTATTTTTTAAGTAATGACTATACCCATTGTGGGGCTCTAACTGACGACCCTGAGATTGAGTCACATGCGCTTCCGACTGAGTCAGCTGTCCTTGAGAAAATATTTGTGATCCCTACTGTAGGCTAATAGTGGTGGTGAACTTGTTCCTATAAGCCAAGTCTCAGATGATGAGTCTTCAAATGGCATATGCTACTTACATGCATTTTCTCCAACCGAAGAACTGATATATTTCTGAAGACAAAAAAGGAAATACAGCACTGTGTTTCAAGTACTTCAATAGGAAGGATTTCATCATAATACCTTGTGGCAAAAATGTGAACAATCCCACTTGGCTAAAAAACAATCATTTTTCGGGACACCTGGGTCGCTCAGTGGGTTATGCCGCTGCCTTTGGCTCAGGTCATGATCCCAGAGTTCTGGGATGGAGCCCTGCATCGGGCTCCCTGCTCAGCAGGGAGCCTGCCTCTCTCTCTGCCTCTGCCTGCCTCTCTGCCTACTTGTGTGCTTTCTCTCTCTCTCTCTGACAAATAAATAAAATCTTTAAAAACAACAACAACAAAAACAATCTTTTTTCCCTGCCACCAGATAGTATTCAGCTTTTATGGCTTATGCACCAAAATTCACTTGATAAAGTTTTCAGCAAAGACAAGACCTATAGCTCTTAAACACATGAAAGGATGCTGGACTTTACAATAATAAAAAATTATAATGAGATAACCATTTCCAACTATAAGACTGACAAGAATCCAAAGGTTTCATAAATTATTGAACAGACTGGGGGAAACAGGAACTCTCAATGTTGATGAGAATATTAAAACAGTCTACAGAGAACATGGGAAGAAATTATTAAAATTATATATGTATATTCTCTTCAACCTAGCAGTTCTAATTCTAGAATCCAAACCAAGATTAGAATTCTAGACTCTATTAAGGTAATCCTAAAAATGTATTCAAAAATCTACAAAAAGAATTATGTAAAAGAGTACTGACTGTAGCATTAAATAGCAAACAATTAGGAAAGCCTAAAACTCCATCAATAAGAGCTTAATTAAGTAAAAGACACAGCTCCACATAAAAATATCATGCAACTTTAAAAAACAAGGCAGTTTTATTTTTTAATATTTTATTTATTTATTTGATAGAGATTACAAGTTGTCAGAGAAGCAGGCAGGGAAAAAATCCTCGCTGAGCAGAGAGCTTGATGCGGGGCTCGATCCCAGGACCCTGAGATCATGACCTGAGCCGAAGGCAGAGGCTTTAACCCACTGAGCCACCCAGGCGCCCCAAGCAAGGCAGCTTTATATACTGGTATGAAGTAGTCTCCAAAAAATGTTGAAAAAGCACTTACCTATTAAGAGAACACTGTCTGGATTACCTACAAAAATGAAAAAAATTTAAAGTTGAAAGGAATAATATGATAGAAACATCTTACCACATTTATTTCAATTATATATTATCTTTACTGTCAGTGAACATACACAGCACACATATACACGAACACAAAACATCAAAAGGTGTGCTGTGAAGTCTCCCTCACATGCCTAACCTAGTCTCTCTCCAGAGATGACCTGAGTATCACCCTGAGGTGACCATCAATGCACAGACATGTCTGTAAGTGTGTATTTACATCAATGGCAGGCAGCACAATACATTTCTGCATATTTTTTCATTTAAATATATCTATCTTCCTATCAGATTGTTCTACATTAATAAGTAACAATGCAGTTCTTTATTTTAGAGAGAGAGTGAGTGCCAGAACAGGGGGGGAAGAGCAGAAAGAGAGGGACAAACAGATTCCACGCTTAGCATGGAGCTCATGCCCACGACCTCGAGGATCATAACTCACGCCAAGATCAAGAGTTGGAGGCCTAACTGACTGAGATACCCAGGTGCTCCAATGATGTAGTTGTTTAAAAAAATAAAGAACTTTATGGCTTTTTCCCAGGATTCCTTAGTCTTTCAACATTAAATTCTTTTATTTTTATTTTTCTGTTTTTTAAAATTTTCCCTCTTGGGTACCTCAGTGGGTTAAAGCCTCTGCACTCGGCTCAAGTCATGATCCCAGCGTCCTGGGATGGAGCCCCACATTGGGCCCTCTGCTCAGCGGGGAGCATGCTTCCCTTCCTCTCTCTCTCTGCCTGCCTCTCTGCCTACTTGTGATCTCTGTCAAATAAATAAAATCTTTAAAAATTAAAAATAAATAAATAAATAAAATAAAAATAGGAACTGGGGTGCCTGGGTGACTCAGTGGATTTTAAAGCCTCTGCCTTCGGCTCAGGTCATGATCCCAGGGTCCTGGGATAAAGCCCTGCATCAGGCTCTCTGCTCAGCAGGGAGCCTGTTTCCCCCTCTCTTTCTGCCTGCCTCTCAGCCTACTTGTGATCTCTGTCAAATAAATAAATAAAATTTTTTAAAAAGAAAAAAAAATAGGAGGAACTGGCATGCCTGGCTGGCTTAGTCTGAACTCTCAACCTCAGGGTCACTGAGTTTCAGTCCCACATTGGGTGTAGAGATAACTTAAATAATAAAACTTAAAAATAACAGGAGGAACAGCTAGTAGTATACTAGCTATATCCATAGATTATGAAAGCTGGCATTGGGCAACAGATAGCACAGGGCAGAGATCCATGAAAAAAGCAAACACTTAAGGTGAGTTTTCCACTCACCCCATTTTGGAAGGAAACAATTTCCAAGGCAGAGCTTGAATAGGTATTGTTCTTCGTATGTGGAAAAAGAGAGAGAGTTTGGGCCTTGGAATAAGGGACCTAGAATCTAAAGATGTAAGGTCTAGTAAGCAGGGATTTGAAAATGTGGAGCTCCAGAAACCTGTGTAAAAATTCTACTTAGGTACTTGCCCAAATCCTAAATTATGCAGATACCACAGAGCTTGGAAGCAGTGCAGGGGGGCTGAGAGCTAAAGGGAGAGTTTTAAGGTCATCCAGAGTGCCATCACTTACTCTGTACCCAAGGAAAAGCCATTTCACTTCTATGAGTCTTATCTAAACACAAAGACTACAATGCTTCACATTGTAGTCTTCTGCCTGGAAACCAAGATCTGGTTTTATTTAGTGAAATACAGCTGTCCACCACCCTTCCGGGCTGCCGCAGTGGTGCCTGTGAATGCCCTGGCTGATGCTCTCAAGAGCATTAACAGTGCTGGGTTCTTATTAGGCCATGCTCCAGAGTCGTCATTCAGTTTCTAACTGTGATGACGAAGCATGGTTACATTGGTGATAGAAATCACTGATGATCACAGAGCTGGGAAAACTGCTGTAAACTTCATGGGAAGATTAAACACGTATGATCAGCCTCAGATCTGATGTACAACTGAAAGATCTAGAAACATGGCAGAATAATGTTCCTGTCCCATCAGTTTGGTTTCATTGTCCTCACAAACTCAGCTGGCATCATGGACTATCAAGAAGCAAGATGAAAACACACAGGAGGGAAAATTCTGGGATTCTTTTTCTAGGGATGTAATATATACAGCCAAATAAAATCCCTCAATGGACATGAATGAATGAATGAAGTGAAATGTAAATTCCAAATTATGTGCTATTTTAAAATATAAGACAAATTTATGTGTCATATTAATTAGTAATGAAATGATTAGAACTTGAAAGTCATAAATTACTTTCCTTAACCATATTACTTGTTACCTCCAAAATATGTTACATATAGTATCTGAAAACAACCGTAACACAACCGTAACTAAAAACAATCCTGTGTGAAAGAGTACATATTATAGGATTCCCTCATATAAAGTTCTAAAATAGGTAATCTTTGATCACAGAATTAAAAATGGTGACTTTTTATACTGAAGAAAATGTTCTATATCTTGGTTAAGGTGTAGTTAACAATGATACGCCTTCTCAAAACATCGAACTCTCATTTTAAAGATTTATTTCAGTGAGAGTGAGGGAGAGCGCAAGACAGCAAGAGAGAGAGCAGGGGGAACGGCAGAGAGCGGGGGGATAAGCAGACTCCTGCTGAACGGGGAACCTGACAAGGGGGGCTTGACCGAGATCACGACCTGAGCCAAAATCCAGAGTCAGACGCTCAACTGAGCCACCCAGCCACCCCTAAACTCTCCATTTTAAATCTGTGCCTTTTACTGTATACAAATTATACCTCAAACAAAGATACTGTGAAAAAAAATGTGGGCTATGTACAAATGTTGTTGAGCCATTCTGAAAGGCCATGATTCATACATAAAAATGACCAAATGCCAAGTACTTAGTGAGAGAACTATACAGTGAATGTTTTCTACAAACTGCCGTATACAAAACACAGACTCTGCAGTGGCAGGAATTGCTCTTATTCAAGGTTCAGAATTTGATTTCTGAGCTGAATTGTTTTTACACTCATCAAGAGCTTCAAACAACACGTGCCTTAGAAGTTTTTAACTGTTAAAAACCATTAACCCCGTAGTTTATTTACGTTAATGGCAACCATGCAGAAAAGCTATGTTTATTAAACGTGACTGAGGTACAGTGGTCTCTGGCCAATCCTTTAAAGAAGGCACTCTTCCAGTATGTCACCTCACCTGTCTCTCTTCCACCACCCAGGCGCCCCTTAATAGTTTTCGATTAACTTTTTTATTTTTTAACATTTCATTTAAAAAAATTTTTTCCGAAAAAAGATATTATATATTAGAGAGAGAGCGTGCACGCATGCAAGCACAAGCAGGGGGAGTGGCTGAGGGAAAAGGAGAAGCAGGTTCCCCACTGAGCAGGGAGCCCGACATGGGCCTCTATCTCAGGACCCTGGGATCATGACTTGAGCCTAAGGCAGATGGTTAACCAACTGAGCCACGGAGGCAACCCACCGTTTCAATTTTTTAAAACACATGTTGTGAGGGGCGCCTGAGTGGTTCAGTGGGTTAAAGCCTCTGCTTTCGGCTCAGGTCATGAGCCCAGGGTCCTGGGATCGAGCCCCGAATTGGGCTCTCTGCTCAGCAGGGAGCCTGCTTCCCTTCCTCTCTCTGTCTGCCTCTGCCTACTTGTGATCTCTCTCTGTCAAATAAAATCTTAAAAAAACAAACAAACAAACAAACAAAAACACATGTTGTGAAATTTATACAAAAGGTTCACTTTTATAATAATGGTACACTTACTCCTTAATTGAAATGTGAGCACCTTCCTTCTTTTTGGTTTTGTTTGAAACCCTGTAAGGAAACATAAAGGAATTTAAAAGAATAGCATACACATTTCCACTCTGTTCATATAACACATTTTACTAGTTCCACTTAAGAAAGTATCATCAGAAAATAAGTTCATAGCCTTTAAAAATATGCTTTAAAAGTGATCCCAGCGTAAACAACTATTAGGCTGTAATTAAAGAAATTTTCTTTCACGAAGTCCAGTGATGTTCCTGAGCAAACTTATACCTTAATTCTGTCAAGTAAAATATACACTGTATCACTCTCATTTATGAAAACAAAACCATTAGAGACTATGTACTAAAGAACATTTTAGAAGTTAAAAAAAGCAGGACCAGTACTTAAATATTTATTTGTTATTCCTGGTCAGACCTAACCCAAGTGCCCTATTCTTCTCTTCTGGCTTCCATGTGACCTTCTTTCCCTACACATGTATCAACTTTCCACTTTACTACTAATCTAGACTTTAGAGACCATAAGATATATTAAAAGTGATTTACTCTTAGTAAGTACCAAAGTTATAGCCTATTTCATGTTATTTCAAAAACACTACTCTTAAATCATCTGCATTATGCTTGGCTTTCTAGATTTCCAGAGGCTAAGAGGCGGACCCAAATCCTGTCTGGCTGTCCTAATGTGAACAGGTTGCTAATGGAAAAGTTGTCAGGCATGTTTCTGTGAAGCAATGGTTAAGAAATGCTAGCTGAAGGGTGCCTGGGTGGCTCATGTGGCTGAGTGTCTGACTCTTTTTTTTTTTTTTTTAAAGATTTTATTTATTTATTTGACAGAGAGAAATCACAAGTAGTCGGAGAGGCAGGCAGAGAGAGAGCAGAGAGCCCGATGCGGGACTCGATCCCAGGACCCTGAGATCATGACCTGAGCCGAAGGCAGTGGCTTAACCCACTGAGCCACCCAGGCGCCCCGAGTGTCTGACTCTTAATTTCAGCTCGTGTCATGTTCTCAGGGTTGCAAGAATGAGCTCTGCATAGGGCTCTGGGCTCAGAAGCCTGCTCAAGATTCTCTCTCCCCCTCCCTCGGACCCTCCCCCCACTAATAAATAAGTAAATCTAAAAAAAAAAAAAAAAAAAAAAGCTAGCTGAGAGTTGTGCCTCACAATCCCTGGAAAGCAGCTCTTTCTCCCCATGCCTTAAGAGAACACCTTTTGTACCAAAGCAAAACAAAAAACAAAAAACAAAACCAAGTGAGCTGTAGGCAGTGGTAGTTAAAACATATTTAAGCTGTTAGAAAACTTAATAATGAGTAGTGGCTTCTTTTTAATGATAACAATTTCAAAGAGAAATAATGCAATATCTAGGAAACTGCAATTTCTTTACACTTCTGATGTAAATGTTTTACATTTTAATGTATGCAGGTATACGAGTAACACCCCTTAAAGATCTTTTCTTTTTTTTTTTTTAAGATTTTATTTATTTATGAGAGAGAGAGAAGGGGAGAGAGTGAGCACAGGCAGACAGAATGGCAGGCAGAGGCAGAGGGAGAAGCAGGCTCCCCGCTGAGCAAGGAGCCCGATGTGGGACTCGATCCCAGGACCCTGGGATCATGACCTGAGCCGAAGGCAGCTGCTTAACCAACTGAGCCACCCAGGCGTCCCTTAAAGATCTTTTCTTAGGAACAAGTTAGTCATAGGTTGGTCATGAATTTGTGGCAAATATTCTGGACCAGGCTGCATTTCCAAGAACCGCTGCTTGAACTCAGGAAAGAAAAGCAAATATCTGCAATTTAATGGTCATTATCATAGTTGTAAGTCCAGTGAAAAAACAGAGTATGATCAAGTACTTCAAATAGGAGTACTTATAAATATAATTTTACCAAGTCTAATTTTCATCCATGCCATCCTTCAAATTAAATATATTCAAAATGTTGGGGTGCCTGGGTAACTCAGTTGGTTAAGCATTTGATTCTTGATTTTGGCTCAGGTCACAATCTCAGGGTGGTGACACTGAACCTTGCATCAGTTTTATTCCAATCATAAAAGTTAAAAAAAGGGCAAAACTAATCTATGATGTTAGAAGTCAAGAAAATGGTTACCCTTGGGAAATGGAATGGTAGTGATCAGAAGGAAACACAAGGATGCTTTAGGATTATGATAATGTTTTGTTGTTGTTGTTGTTTTTAAATACAGCTCCGTGTTTTCTTTTAAAAAGATTTTTATTTGTCAGAGAGAGCGAGCGCGCGCACGAGCCCGTGAGTGTGAGCACATGCACATAAGCAGGGGAGCTGCAGGCAGAGAGAGAAGCAGGCTCCCTGCTGAGCAAGAAGCCCAGAGGGGGACTTGATCTGTGGGGTCATGACTTGAGCTGAAGGCAGATGCTTAATGGACTGAGCCACCCAGGCATCCCAATGTTTTTTTTTAATCAAGCTATTCACTTCTAATACATGCATTTTTCTGCACATGTATTTCAATAAGAAGTTTACAACAATGACCAAATAAAACCATGAACCTATGCATAATATAAAGCTGAAAATAAAATATGGTGCATCTGGGTCAAAGAGCTCTCTAAAAAATAAACTAAAAAATAATCACAAGTTACATCAATAGTTTATTTATATATTATACATATATTTTTTAGATTTATTTATTTCAGAAAGAAAGAGCATGCAAGGGTGTATGTAAAAGAGAAAGCGTGGAGAGAGGGGGAGAGAACCCCAAGCAGACTCTGTGCTGAGCCTGAGGCAGGGCTTGAGACCATGAACTTGAGACCATACCCGGAGCTGAAACCAAGAGTCTGACACCCAGCCAATTGTGCCACTCAGTCGCCCTTACATTTTTCAAAATACTTCACAATAAAAAATATATGGAGAGAAATGTGAAGTGCAGAAAATGGAAGCTTAGCAAGTTAAGTGATTGGTCTCAAAGTATAACCTGTTAACTTGTTACTTTGCATTATCTTGTTGGTTATTAAAAGGGGAATTTCATCATACAATATAAATACACCAAGGTTACAACAGCTCATCATTAGCTTTTAAATAACAGTATTAATGGGAGCATGTACAGGTAATACATTTAAAAAAATACACCTTCAAGGCAGTTGTTTTTCTTCTATACATTAATTAACCAGAAATTCAAGTACCTACAATATCACATCGTAAACTCAGCATGGTATAACAGCTTCCTTTTAAAAAACTTAAAAATTACAGTGAATTGAGACAGAGGTTATGCTTCCATCACAGCAAGGTTACTGCTGTGGAGACAATGACACCGGTAATATGTTCTGCTAGGCTCATGGAGCAGAGTGGAAGTTACAAGACTTTTCTTTTTTTTTAAATTTATTTGACAGAGAGAGATCACAAGTAGGCAGAGAGGCAGGCAGAGAGAGAGAGGAGGAAGCAGGCTCCCTGCTGAGCAGAGAGCCCGATGCGGGACTCGATCCCAGGACCCTGAGATAATGACCTAAGCCGAAGGCAGCGGCTTAACCCACTGAGCCACCCAGGCACCCAAGACTTTTCAATATTAGAAAAAATCAAGGAATAAAAATTTTAGATCATTTGCCAAAATAGCAATCAGTGTATTTCCTACAGTTTGATTTCTAGGGGGTATAGCTCAGGGGTAGAGCATTTGACTGCAGTTTGATTTCTAAGGTCCTAAGGTCAAGAAATTGGATCCAGGGCGCCTGGGTGGCTCAGTGGGTTAAGCCGCTGCCTTCGGCTCAGATCATGATCTCAGGGTCCTGGGATCGAGTCCCGCATCAGGCTCTCTGCTCGGCAGGGAGCCTGCTTCCTCCTCTCCCTCTCTCTGCCTGCCTCTCTGCCTACTTGTGATCTCTCTCTGTCAAATAAATAAATAAAATCTTTAAAAAAAAAAAAAAAAAAAAAGAAATTGGATCCAAAAGGTTGCAGGTAGAGAATATGTGAAGTATGTCCACATTTAAGGGAAGATCAAAACTCAACTGAAAGAACTGTGGACTGACACTGACAAATGTGGGCTGAACAAAAGTTCTTTCTAAAAGTGCTGTTTTGGGGTGCCTGGGTGGCTCAGTTCTTGGGCATCTGTCTTCAGCTCAGGTCATGATCCCAGGGTCTTGGGATTGAGCCCCGCATTGGGCTCCCTGCTTGATGGGAAGCCTGCTTCTCTCTCTCCCACTCCCCCTGCTTCTGTTCCCTCTTTCACGGTCTCTCTCTGTGTCAAATAAATAAGAAAAAAAAAATGCTATTTTGAAGATTGTGATTCTGACTTTGGATGAACTACAGAGATTGGCAGTGAAAGGAAATCACATGTAAAAATTCCATAAATAAAATTTTAAAAATTAAAAAATTTCGGGACACCTGAGTGGCTCAGTGGGTTAAAGCCTCTGCCTTCGGCTCAGGTCATGATCTCAGGGTCCTGGGATGAGTCCCAAATCAGTCTCTCTGCTCAGCAGGGAGCCTGCTTCCTCCTCTCTTTCTGCCTGCCTCTCTGCCTACTTGTGATCTCTGTCTGTCAAAGAAATAAATAAAATCTTTAAAATTAAAAAATTTCTTGATAAATCCCAATACTACATGCCTGCAACAGACTGATATATCACATGATAAGTATGGCGCTTCCGTCCCTAACATCCAACCTGGATTATCACCTCAGACCTTCCTCTATGCACAAAAAGAACTTAACTCTTTTTGTCTTTCTTTTTTCAAGGTATTATTCATTCTTTGTCTATCTCCTACAATGCATTTTTTTAAAAAAGATTATTTATTTATTTGACAGAGATCACAAGTAGGCAGAGTGGCAGGCAGATAGAGTGGGGAAGCAGGTTCCCTGCTGAGCAGAGATTCCCAATGTGGGGCTCGATCCCAAGACCCTGAGATCATGACCTGAGCCAAAGGCAGAGGCTTATTAACCCACTGAGCCACCCAGATGCCCCTCCTACAATGCATTTTTATTTCAGATTGAAAGAGAAAGATTAGGGGCACCTGGGTGGCTCAGTGTTAAGCCTCTGCCTTCAGCTCAGGTCATGGTCTCAGGGTCCTGGGTTCAAGCCCCACGTCAGGATCTCTGCTCGGTGGGGAGCCTGCCTCCCCCTCTCCCTCTGCCTGCCTCTCTGCCTACTTGTGATTTCTCTCCCTCTGTGAAATAAATAAATAAATAATCTTTTAAAAAAAAAAAGGAGAAAGGCTAATAAGACTGGAAAATAATTTGGGAAGGGCATCATTAAATTAGAAAACATATTATCAACATTATCCAATAACATGAAACAGTTACACTTAGCAGGGACAATACAAGAATACAAGAGTACAAGAATAATGTAAACTTTAAACAAATAATTGTGTGTTTTTTTAACTTTAAGGTGATTTTCAATCCTTAGGATCTACCAAACATAACAAAACACTTTTTTAGTCACAAAACAAAGTCACATAATCACAAAATGGTTGTCAGGAAAGATGCTAAGTGATCACTTACCATATAGTAACCAGTATGATAGCCACTCATGTACCAAGAGATTAACATACTTCCCAAAGCATCAGCATCATCAAAAGAATCTGGACATATGGGAGGTGGTGGGGGAATTATCTGGAAAAGGAGAAAGACGTACTTTAAAGTCAATAAACAAAAACTGAAGTCTGGACATCCATTTTACATAAAGAATGCTGGATATTTGTTGTATCTTCCTCTATATTTTATGCCATTTTCTATTTAAAACTTAAAAAAAAAAAAAGACATTTTGAGAAAGCCAATGAGTAAAAACAAAAGACCAACAAAATCAAAATAAGTAAGAATCAAAAGACGATACATCATGTAAAAATGTCAGGTATTGTTTTGGCTTTTGAACTATTATTCCATTCCATTAATTATCTATGGGTAAAAGACCAAGTATAATATACTTTTTTTTTAAGATTTTATTTATTCAGAGAGAGAAAGAGAGCGCGAGCACGTGTGCTGGTGGGTAGGGGCAGAGGGAGAGAAACAATCTCAAGCAGATTCTATGCTGAACGTGGAGCCTGATGTGGGGTTCAGTCCCATGACCCTGAGATCATAGACCTGAGCCAAAATCAAGAGTCAGATGCCCAACCAACTGAGCCACCCAGACATCGCATGTATATATACTTCTATGGTTTTACTCAAAAACCACCCAGACAGCATATTAAGTAAAGGTCTTGGGTAGAACAGCTGCGCTGCCCCACTGGAACACATGCGATTTGCTAAAAAGCGTCTTGTATCTAGCCTACTGCTGATATCCAGAAGTCTACCATTAGAAACCCACACAGTCTATGCGAAGTTAACATCCAGGCATATATGGAAGAGCAAAAGATTAATCCTTAACTTACAGTGCAATTAAATCCTTTTAAGTAAGAAACACCTCCCTATAGAATGACATACAATTTCTGACAGGAAGGAATATAAGGCTCAGAGTTGGGGCCAATAAGAGGACTGAGTCTGGGTAGCAGAAGGGCATTAAAAACAAAAACCTGGGGTTCAGTTCCAATTGTTACCCACTAGAATCTGACCATAGGGATGGTCTAAAATGACATTTCGCAATCACCCATGTGCTGCTAAATCCCTAACTATGTATGAAAGCAACGTTTAATCTGAATTCTTTTGCACTTACTGGTGGTCCAGAAGGAAATGGAGGCAGCCAGCATGATAAGAAGTGTGGTGGTGGTGGAGGTGGTGGTGGGCCACTGAATTTTAGACCAGGCTGTAAAGAAGATTCCAAAGGAAGATTAATGTACCCATTTACACATGAAAGGAGGAAAATGATTCAGTGCCATAAGAGTCAAAATAACCACCAAGAATATTATACATATCAAGAAAGATGAAATAGAATTTCATATACCAAATAGTGAAAAATCATAAATCTAGATATCCCTCATTTCCTTTCTATATAAACATTCAGAAAATCAAATCAAACTAAGAAAGACTCTTAATTACCTAATAAATCAGAGATAATATATTTACCAAGGTATGTAAATCACTAAAGACTATCTCCCCCACAGTTTTACTAATTGTGTAATCTTTTTACGGATGTCCTTTGAGTTACATATTACTGTAGAGCATATACTGTACAAATTAGTAAACCTCACGTGTAATAAGGAAAACCATGCCATGGTTGCAAACAGTAGCCTCGTTGGTACTGTATGCAGCCTGTTGATTGTATGGGTTGCCCTAAGGGACCTTGGAGACAGCCCTTTCCAGTAGATGCTGAGGTCTGACCTCATGGCTATCTCCAATTTAGGCTGCAGACAGGTATGTGGGGTGCCTTTGCAAAGCCCCAGGTCACAGCAGCCAAGGTCCACACTGGCCAAGTCATCATGTCCATCCCTACCAAGCTGCAGAAAAAGGAGCATGTAGAGGGGGTATAGCTCAGTGGTAGAGCATTTGACTGCAGAAAAAGGAGCATGTGATCGGAGCCCTACGCAGGGCCAAGTTCAAGTTCCCTGGATGCCAGAAGATCCACATCTCCAAGAAGTGGGGCTTTACTAAGTTCAATGCAGATGAATTTGAAGACATGGCAGCTGAAAAGTGGCTTATCTTAGATGGCTGTAGGGTCAAATACATCTCTAATCATTGCCCCTCAGACAAATGGAGGGCTCTGCACTCATGAGAACCTTGGCACCACCCCCTCCTGTTGTATTCATGCCCACCAATGCCCACCAATAAATCCAACTTCCTGTCCAAAAAAAAAAAAAGAAAAAGAAAAAGAAAAACCAGCCCCGAGACCAATAAAGTATGATATATAAATTAAGAGGTTTGATCATTCTAGAAATTACAATATAAACCTAGTAAGAAATCTCTCACAGAAAATCTTCAAAAAACGCTTTAGTAAAACATGATTTTTTTTTAATTTTTTATTTTTTTAAAGATTTTATTTATTATTTATTTGACAGAGAGAGAAATCACAAGTAGGCGGAGAGTCAGGCAGAGAGAGAGAGAGAAGCAGGCTCCCGCTGAGCAAAGAGCCCGATGCGGGGCCCGATCCCAGGACACTGAGATCACGACCTGAGCCGAAGGCAGCGGCCCAATCCACTGAGCCACCCAGGCGCCCCTAAAACATGATTTTTAATTTATTATTATTGCTGCCTGAATACTATAACCTCCAGTGAAGAAATCACTGCTTTATACAAAACAACTGGGTAGGGACACACGCACATGACACAACTTAAAGTAAAAATCTTTTCTTCCTCCAAAGATTGAACTAATTAATTTATATGAGAGACAGAATGAGCGGGGGATGGGGGAAGTGGGGCAGAGGGAGAGGCAGACTCTCCCCTGGGCAGGGAACCTGACATGGGGCTCGATCCCAGGACCCTGAGATCATAATCTGGGCTGAAAGCAGACACTTAATCGACTGAGCCACCCAGGTGCCCCAGTAAAAATCTTTTCCAAGGTCTTACTTAGAGCTAAAAGAACCATATAGGAAAATATTATTTGCATTTTATTCTACAGAACAATCTGGGAGCACCCTAGGATTTAATCTGTATTAGATGTAAATGCTGTGTTTTCCTCCAGTTTTTACACACTTACCCAAGTGACGTGGGGAACTAGAGTATAACACCCAGCTGACCGTAAAACACCATACCTTCTAACTTAAGTTCACTAAATCATCAGACTAACATGCAATCCTCCATAAATAGTTGGGAAAGTCTTTCAGTATAAAATACTCTGTATTACGTTACTACCTTATTTCCTTTACAAAAAATTTTCAAGGGGCGCTTGGGTGGCTCAGTGGGTTAAAGCCTCTGCCTTTGGCTCAGGTCATGATCTCAGGGTCCTGGGATCGAGCCCCCATCAGGCTCTCTGCTCAATGGGGAGCCTGCTTCCCTCTCTCTCTGGCTGCCTCTCTTCCTACTTGTGATCTCTGTCTGTTAAATAAATAAATAAAAATATTAAAAAAAATTTTTTTCAAGTGTAGGTATGTTAGTATCTACAGAAAATTAACAGTTTCACAGAAAAGCTAAAACTCACTTAATGGAGGAGTAGAAAGTTCTTAACTATTTCCTCGGAAAACTTTTCTGAGTAAAAATGTACCTTTCCTGGTCCCAGTCCCGATCCTGGCATGGGGGGCGGTGGAGGGAGAAAAGAGTTCCATGGAGCAGCTTTTGACTTGATGTTATTGGGTTTATTTCCAGGAGACCTGGAGGAGGAGTTCTCACTTTCATCTGTTGAAATTTGACTCTCGTTTTCATTCTTTAGAAAGAAAAAACAGATGTGTTTTTGTTATACAGGTATCTTTTTTTTTTTTTTTTTTAAGATTTTATTTGTCAGAAAGCGTGACAGAGAGCACAAGCAGGGGGTGCAGCAGACAGAGGGAGAAGCAGGCTCTTGCTAAGCAGGGAGGCCGATGTGGGGCTCAATCCCTGGACCCTGGGATCACGACCTGAACTGAAGGCAAACGCTTAACCCACTGAGCCACCCAGGCGTCCCTAAAAGTATCATTAAAAAAGAATTAGTGCTTCAGGGTGCCTGGGTGGCTCAGTGGGTTAAGCCTCTGCCTTCAGCTCAGGTCGTGATCCTGGAGTCCTGGGATCAAGTCCCACATCGGGTTCTCTGCTCAGTGGGGAGCCTGCTTCCCCCCCTTATCCCTGCCTGCCTCTCTGCCTACTTGTGATTTCTCTCTCTGTTTGTCAAATAAATAAAATCTTAAAAAAACAAACAAACAAAAAAAAGAATTCGTGATTTCAGTAGATCAAACTAACAACTAGTTGTAGTATTTAGTTTCTCATCCCCTCTTGGCTTCCAAGAATTCTTTTTCCCCCCCCTCCGTATCCTTACCTCCTGAGCATTCTGTTCTACATTATTAGCTACTTCAGAGGCTGGGGAAAGTAGATCAGACATATTTTGCTCCTCCCTATTTCCATATCCGGTATAAACCACAACACAGGTTTCTCTCTTAAAATCAATTGAAGCAATGGTAGCTGGGTAAACGCAGCCATCTTCTGACCAAATGGCAGAACATTTGTCACCAACTTTCCACTATAAAAGAAACCAAAGATACATACACTCACATACTTCCTTTAAAGAGGATGAACTGCAATCTTGTTTAGGTAGGGTATGGTAGGCTGTGAAGGGGATAGTCTCCAGTTAACTCATCCGGAATGCAGAATCATATAAAAAGGTTTGGGGCCCAAAACACACAAGTATGAATTTCCAATATAATTCTGTTTATATCATCAAGCCACAGATTTGCCATATAAATTCGGCCATTTATATAATCACAGACAAGTTTCTTAATCTCTTTAAGTCTCATTTTCCTCATCTGTTAATTAATTACAACAAAATCTACCTCATGTATTTGCTGTAAAGAAGAGAAAGGGGGAAGGCGTGTAAAGTGTCCTGTGCTGTGACCCAGGACACAGGGATAGCTTATCAAATGTTAGCTCTCTTCCCCCTTGGTAATGATAAAATTAAAGGAACTGATGAGACACCAAAATATTTAGCTTTCAGGTCTACTAATTTAAATAGGAGATCTGATTCCACCCAGAATATTTGGTTCCTGGGTATTAGTTCAAGGGACCATAGAATGTGTGGTCCAAAGTGGGGGGAAAAGAAAGCAGAGCCATCTCTCAGCTTAAGTAGAACACTGCCAATTCAGATTAGGGTTCTGTAGTACTCCTCTCAAATAGCATTGGGTTCCTCTACAGCACCCCTCATATAAAGTAAACACAATCTTCAATGGATCATTCCCAACCAATTCAGCATACTTTTATTAACACGCATGTTCCTAAACTATAGAAAGTTTAATAGCTATTTTAGAATTTTGTGATTAACTGTCAATGGAAAACACTATACTAATCATTTAAGTTTAAAATATTTTACACTATTCTTAAAAACAGCAACAAATTCTTTGAAGTTAAATCTCAATATTTAAAAATAACCTGCTTCAGGGGTGTTGTTGCATTCTTTTTTTGGCTTTTATTCTTCTTAGCAGGTTTTCTTTTAGGTGTGCCTTTTGGTTTATCTGAAGCTTCAGAAATATCACCATTCTTTAGAGCATGCTATGAAAACAAGAATACAAATGTTCGTGTTACAGGTAAAACATCAAAGAAGTGTAACAAAAGAACTCAGTCACCATAAGCTGGTCCGAAGGTCCCATCAACGCAGATAGCTTCTATTTCCTCTTTCCGTCATCCCACACAATACAAAAACTATTCTGGAAGGCATCATACAGTTATCAGCTCTAAGGACCCTTTTATTTATTTTATTTATTTTTTAAAGATTTATTTATCTCTCAGAGAGAGAGAGAGACAGGGAGTGAGTGCACAGGCAGGGGGGAGTGGCAGGCAGAGGGAGAAGCAGGCTCCCTGCTGGGCAAGGAGCCCAATGTGGGACTCCATCCCAGGACCCAAGGATCATGATCTGGAGCTGAAGGCAGGCCCTTAACCGACTAAGCCACACAAGCATCCCTCTGAGGACCCCTTTAATTAAGTCCTCACTCTCATCCTTTCAGTAGCATTATATTCTGCTAATCATTTGTCTTGAAATTCATGACATTTTGGAAATAGCAATGCAGAGGACTCCAATACTTTATTACCTCTCTGATCAAGTCTTAAACTTGGGTATTCCCGAAAAGAACGGTCCACCCTTCTTTAACTACTTAGGATCATCTATTCCTATTAATTCCATTATAACCTCTATGTGAGCAGACTTTTAAAGCTATTATTCAGGTGACATTTCTCCTTCATTCAATCCAACATTTCCAATTACCGATTTCTTATCTTCACATTTACTTCACACTCAACACAATTAAAAGTAAACTATCAGGGAGCCTGGGTGGCTCAGTCGGTTAAGTATCTGACTCTTGGTTTCTTTTTCTTTTTTTTTTTTTAAGATTTTATTTATTTATTTGACACAGAAAGAGATCACAAGTAGGCAGAGAGGCAGGCGGAGAGAGGAGGAAGCAGGCTCCCTGCTGAGCAGAGAGCCCGATGTGGGGCTCGATCCCAGGACCCTGGGATCATGACCTAAGCGGAAGGCAAAGGCTTTAACCCACTGAGCCACCCAGGCGCCCCTGACTCTTGGTCTCAAATCAGGTCATGATCTCAGGGTTGTGACTGAATCCCACTCTGGGCTCTGTTTGGGATTCTCTCTCTCCCTTTCCCTCTGCCCCACCTCCTCCTCATACTCTCTAAAAGAAAAATCTTTAAAAATAAATAAACGTACCCTATTTTTTCCTCTACTCAGACTACTTCCCTCTGCAATATCGTTAATTCCATCCAATACTGAGCCCTACTTTAACCTGCATTTTACAGAACCCCGCATTAGTATGCTTCTATTCTAAGGGTATACTGTAAAGCATTACTGACAAATCTGAATTCAGCTTCAAGGATGACATACAGGTTTGATCTTTACCTCATGCTACAGGAGTGACTGAGGGAAAGAAGCGGACTTTGAACCTGGTGCTCTGAGGATATGCTCTTTGCCTGGACTACTGAAGGCCCATGCATGGTGCTCAAAAAAAAAACAAATACCTTACACGGTAGGGAAAGTGATAAAGGCAGATATCTGTGTAAATATCTTGTCTGGGCCACAAAAAGAGACTACAGCCCCTAAAAGAATAGTATATTCCTACCAGCAGGAACACTTGACTTGATAATCAACTCACAGGATTTGGGGAAGATTAATTTAATGTAAGCACAGCACTTAGAACGATGCCTAAAATGCTGTACACATTCTACAAATACTAATTATAGCACTGCTGATATTTATCATTATTATTTCAGTGAAGGCTTGTTAAATGGACATTATAATTCAGGCTGCCCTTCCACTAATTGGAATTAGAGGACTTCTATTGTTTGATACAATGCAAACACATTAAAAGTAATTAGTGTTTTAAAATTCTACTCCGGTTGCCTTTGCTAAAGGGATGACATACAGAGAACCTGCCTACTTTTAAAGGAAGATTATCAGATTATCAGGTAAGTTAATTAAGCAATGGTATCTACTGGTCTTCAAAATTAGAACTGAGTGATAGGTACATTAACACCTTAAGTATGTTATAGCTAATTTTTTTAACCAAATGATTAACATGAGGAAATAAGGAAATGAGTTAGTAAACATTTCATACCTTAAACGAAGCCACAGCTTTATCGTAAGCTTTTATCAATGCTGTATCATCCCAAATGTCAGAATCATCACTCTGGGAAGGGTAAAGAACAAAAACATTTATATGGATTTCATCAAAATGTATGTTAGATAGTATCACGGGCCATCTTACTCCAGACATAATGAAATTACACTAAAAATAGGTCTTTAAAATCCTAAATAAAACTGAAGAAAGACTACCTACTTAGACAGTATGTGACATCCCCAAAGCTAGACCTATGTAAATGCTCTAAGAGGTATGCTGAAAAGTGAATGCTCCACAATTTAATGAATAAGTATGTTTAAGGGTAACCTGTGTTTCAATCCTTTCTATGAGCCGATAAATGGTTTAGCTTGGCAATGTGGGAAAATACTTGGCCATTACCTTGAGATTATACAGACTACAGTAATGCTAGCCTGACCGTAGAATCTGAGGTCTAAAAAATATTCTTTCCCCCTTGACTTACAGTATGCCTAGATTATTAAAAAAATTCTCGTGGCACCTGGGTGGCTGAGTTGGTTAAGTGACTGACTTCAGCTCAGGTCATGATCCTGAAATCCTGGGATGGAGTCCCACATTGGGCTCCCTGCTTGGTGGGGAGTCTGCTTCTCCCTCTGAACCTCCCCCTTCCCATGCTCTCCCTTTCTTTCTCATTCTCTCTCTCAAAAAAATAAATAAAATCTTTATTAAAAAAATTCTCAAAATGTTTAAGGTTATAAATTATTAATAGTGACTAATCAACTTTCATTTTATTTTATTTTTAAAGATTTTTATTTATTAATTTGACAGAACGGGACAGGGAAAGAGAGAACACAAGCAAGGGGGGAGGTAAGCAGAGGGAAAGGTAGAAGCAGGCTCTCCACTGAGCAGGGAGCCTGATGTGGGAGGACTGAGCCACCCATGTGCCCTTGGAGAGGGCATTCTTTTTTATTTATTTATTGGACAGAGAGAGACACAGCTTGAAAGGGAACACACAGAGGGAGCAGCAGAGGGAAAGGGAAAAGCAGGCTTCCCACTGAGCAGGGGCTAGATCCGATGTGGGGCTTGACCCCAGGACTGGGATCATGACCTGAGCTGAAGGCAGACGCTTAATGACTGAGTCACCCACGTGCCCCAGAGAGGGCGTTCTTTTTCTTTTCTTTTCTTTTAAGATTTTATTTATTTACTTGACAGAGAGGAAGAGAGAGAGATCACAAGTAGGCAGAGAGGCAGGCAGAGAGAGGAAGGGAAGCAGGCTCCCTGCTGAGCAGAGAGCCCAACCTGGGGCTTGATCCCAGGACTCTGAGATCATGACCTGAGGTAAGGGCAGAGGCTTACCCCACTGAGCCACCCAGGTGCCCCCAGAGAAAGCGTTCTTAAAAGTAAAACACATAGGGGTGCCTGAGTGGCTCATCGGTTGTCTGCTTTTGGCTCAGGTCATGATCCCAGGGTTGTGGGATTGAGCTCTAGCCTGGGCTCCCTGCTCAGTGGGAAGTCTGCTTCTCCCTCTCCCACTTCCCCTGCTTGTGTTGTGTCTCTGGCTGTGTCTCCCTCTGTCCTATAAATAAATAAAATCTTAAAAAAAAATAAAAATAAAAACACAAAGCAACTCAAAATCCTCACATGGCAATGGTTATTGTCAGATCAGGGAAACAGGACATTTAAAGACACCTCAGATTTTATACAAAGCTATTACAACAAAAAATATTTTAGCTGATAAAACTTCCCAAATAACAATCACAAAAAGAAGAAAACACAACACCCAACTGAAATTAAATATTCTTAAACTAGCATCCACAAACCGACTTGAATCAAGTATTTAAAAAACTTAGATGGGGGTATCTGGGTGGCTCAGTGGGTTGAGGTGGGAAGTCTGCTCCGCCCCCACCCCTGCCGCCTCTGCCTGCTGCTCTGCCTACTTGTGATCTCTCTTTGTCAAATAAATAAAATATTAAAAAAAAAAAAAAAACTTAGATGACAAAACGGCAAAAGGGCAAGATTTGAATCAAGAGTTAAAATCAAGAAAGAAATGGAAGAAACAGTAATGTTTGCTACAAAGTAACCAAAGAAGAACACATTTGACTGAAGACTTAAGTGGTTCCAAGGAAAAGCTGAGAAAGAAAGAAAGAAAAACAAGAAGTGAAATGATAAATATGAGCGACTAGCAAAGAATATTTAACATATGTATAAATGGGGTCCCTGAAGAAAAAGCCTAAAAACACAAAAACAAACAAAAAACTCTAAAAAAACCTTACAGCCTATAAACAAAAAGATCAAGTCATTTACAAGATAAAGAAAATCAGTATTAGACTGTCCCATAGAAATTTATGAGAAAAATGGGGTGCCTGGGTGGCTCAGTGGGTTAAGCCTCTGCCTTTAGCTCAGGTCATGATCTCAGGATCCTGCGATGGAGCCCCACATTCAGGATGCCAGCTCAGCAGGGAGCCTGCTTCCCCCTCGCTCTCTCTTGTCTCTCTGGCCACTTGTGATCTCTGTCAAATAAATTAAAAAATCTCAAAAAAAAATTTATGAGAGAAAGTATAAGCCAAGGATCTTGTGATACACCCTAACTATCCTTCAAGTACCAAGACTAACTTACAATGTGCAAGAACACAACTAGTCTTTGCAGAGGAATCTACTGAAAATAAGCTTCATCCAACTAAGATATGAACAGGGAAATCTTGGGTTAAAAAAAAAATAAACCCAATGCTGTTAGCATCAAATATATATAATTGCAGTTTTAAGAGAAAAGTAAAGTATATGTGACTCCTGAACAACAGGTGGGGAGGATCAGGGGTGCCAACTCCTCTCTACCCCCTCTACTGCCCCCCCCCCGGCAAAAACCTGTTTTTAACTTTTTTTTTTTTTTTTTTTTTAAAGCAGACTCCATACCTAACATGGGCTTGAAGTCACGACCCAAAATCAGGAGTCACATGCTCTACTGACTGAGCCAACCAAGCACCCCTGTGTATAACTTGACCTGCCAAAACCTTAACCACTAATAGCCTATTGCTGACCAGAAAGGCTTACAGGTAACATGAACAGCCCATCAACACATATTTTAAAAGTATTATATACTGTATTCTTTTTAAAAATTTTAAAAAGATTTTATTTATGTATTTGACAGAGATCACAAGTAGGCAGAGAGGCAGGCAGAGAGAGGGAGGAAGCAGACTCTCTGCTGAGCAGAGAGCCTGACACGGGGCTCAATGCCAGGACCCTGAGATCATGACCTGAGCTGAAGGCAGAGGCTATAACCCACTGAGCCACCCAGGCACCCCTATGTACTGTATTCTTACACTGAAGTAAACTAAATATTAAAATCCTAAGGAAAATACATTTATATTACTGTACTATATTTATGGCAAAAAAATTCACATACAGGTGGACCTGCGCAGCTCAAATCAATGCTTTTCAAGGGTCAATATCTATTAAATTGACAAGCTGATTCTAAAACTCAAATGGAAATACAAAGGACCTAGAATAACCAAAACAACTTTTTTTTCTTTTTAAAAGATTTTATTTATTTATTAGACAGAGAGAGAGAGAAGCAGTCCCCCTACTCAACAGGGAGCCCATGGGGCTTGATCTCAAGACCCTGAGATCATGACTTGAGTGGAAGGCAGACGCTCAACCCACTAGGGGCACCCAGGTGCCTCTAGCCAAAACAATTTTGAAAAAGCAAAGCAAAGCTGGAGGATTTAATTTATCTGACTTCAAGATGTACTGTGAAGTTATAGTTATCAAAAAGTGCGTTATTAGCACAAGATAGATAAATAGACTAATGTAATAAAGCTGAGTCATAAATAGTCCCACACACATATGACTGATTTGAAACAAAGGTACAGATGCAATTTAGTAGAGAAAGCATAGTAGTGTCAACAAACGGTGCTGAAACAAACTCTTACCCAGAGAAAAGAATTTGCATCCGTATCTTGAGCCATACTCAAAAATTAATTCATAATGGATCACAGAAATGTAAAACAAAACTGTAAGACTTAAGAGAAAAAACCTTGAGACCTTAGTTTGCCTACACAAAAAGAACACTGAGAAAAAAAAAAACCTGAAAAATTAGATTTCAGCAAAATGAAGAATTCCTATTCCTAAAAAAGACAATGTTAAGAGACTGAAAAAGCAAGCCACAAACTGGGAGAAAATATCTGTGAATTATCTACCTCGTAAAATTTTGTATCTAGCATATTTGGAGAACTTGCAAATATCGACAAAATCCAATTTAAAAACAGACAAAACTGCCTGGGTGGCTTAGGTGGTTAAAGATCTGACTCTGGCTCAGGTCATGATCTAGGATTCTGAGATGGAGCACCAAGCTGGGCTCCATTCCCAACGGGGAGTGCTCTTCTCCCTCATCCTCTTCTCCCCCCTTCCTCTGCTTGTGTTTTCCCATATAAATAAGTAAGTAAGATAACAAAAGACAAACGATCTCAGCACTTTGTCAAAGAAGATAGTAAATGCGTAGCAAATAAGCACATAAAATGACGATCAATATCATCAGTCATTAAGGAAATCCTAACTAAAATCATGAGCTAGGGGTGCCTGGCTTGTGGAGTTGTGAGTTTTTGAGTCCCATGCTGAGTGCAGAGATTACTTAAAACAAACAAACAAACACAAACTTGAGAACAATAAATAAAATCTTGAGATAGCACCACATTAGAATGTCTTAAGTTAACAAGAATTACCAACTCAAATATTAAAAAGGATGCGCAAAATATGGAAATGTCACACATTCCTACTCAATATGTGACATGGTACAATCACTCTGAAAGAAGAGCTTCACACCCTCCCCTTTTTTTAAAAAAAAAACATTTTATTTATTTATTTGACAGAGAGAGATCACAAGTAGATAAGAAGGCAGGCAGAGAGAGAGAGAGAGAGAGGGAAGCAGGCTCCCCGCTGAGCAGAGAGCCCGATGCGGGGCTTGATCCCAGGTCCCTGGGATCATGACCTGAGCCGAAGGCAGACACTTAATGTGCCACCCAGGCATCCTTCCCTCCTTTTTAAAAAGATTTATCCATTTATTTGAGTGAGAGAGACTAAAAGAGAGTATGTGTGCACATAAGAGTGGGGTGAGGAGCAGACGGAGAGGGAGAGTAGCAGACTCAGTGCTGAGCAAGCAGCCTGACCCCGAAATCAAGCTCCAAGCGAAAATCAACAGCTGGATGCCCAACCAACTGAGCCACCTAAGCATCTGACCTTAGTTACAGCTCTGTTCATCATCTCATAGAGCCACATGTCGGGCTCTGCACTAAGCAACTAAACCAACAGAACCACCCTAGCATCCCACCTTTATTACTGTTTCAAGCTACTATGTTTGGGGTGTTTTGTTACACAATAGCCACCAGAACAGGACATGAGCACTGTCTTTATGTATCTGTTTCTCCGTTACCAGTAGTAGTAGCCTAGGTTTCCCAAGGTACTCCTCAATTCTGCCATCTTCTGTAATTCTCAATTGCTGACACTTCTGTTGTGATCTCTTGAGTAATCAGCAAATCCTGCTCCCAGTGTCTTTAACGTCTTATCTGAATATTCCCTTTATCTTCTTGTTTTAAAATCTAGCTTTGGCGTGCCTGGATGGCTCAGTCATTAAGCGTCTGCCTTAGGCTCAGGTCATGATCCAGGGTCTAGGATCAAACTCTACATCCCTGCTCAGTGGGAAGCCTGCTTCTCCCTCACCTACTCCCCCACTTGTGTTCCCTCTCTTGCTGTGCCTCTCTCTGTCAAATAAAGAAATAAAATCTTAAAAAAAAAAAAATCTAGCTTTCCCCAAAGATGCTTCTTTCCTTACAGACATTCAAATGAAGTATTTTCCCCTCCATATTCCTCAAATTATTGTACCACAGATGGGAAAGCAATCTTCCTTCTCCTCACACCCACTTCCAGATTTTTCTTCCTCCTTCCTTCCTGAAAACTGTTTTAAAAATCCTGTTACCAGACTCCACTGTCTACTGTTCCTCTCTATGTGACCATCTACAGCCATCTGAGCCACCTTTCCTCATTTTGAGATTTAAATCTCAGTACTCTTTGCAATCTACCCCTGTCATTCCTAATCATTTAAAAACCCATGTAGATGATCCTTCCAATATCCTATCATTGCAGGTCATTAAATAAACTCCTTCCTACCATCTTGTACACCACCCAATAGCAGCCACTAACTGATATGGTTCTTACTTATAATAATAACTACAAGCTTTCCATGAACTTGGTTTAAAGAATCCTACTCTTCCTGGGCAGCAGAGATAAGTATGTATTTCTTGGAATAAGACACAGAGGGCCAAAACACACATGAAAAGATGCTTAACATCTCTCATCATCAGGCAAATCCAAACCAAAACCCCAAGGAGATATCAACTCACACCTGTTATAATGGCTAAAATCAAGAACACAAGAAACAAGTGTGCGTAAGGATGGGCAGAAAAAGGTATCCTCCTGTACTGTTGGTGACAATCCCAACTGGACCAGCCACCATGGAAAACTGTACGACGATTACACAAAAAATTAATAACAGAACTACTCACCCCCTGTGATCCAGTAACCACACTGAATATTTATCCACAGAATACAAAAACACTAACTTGAAAGGATATATGCACCCTTATGTTTATTTTAACAATCATTTCATCATAGGTATATTCTTTAATCCCCATATCCCCACCTACCTCTCCTAACCATCAGTTTGTTTTCTCTAGTTAAGAGCCTTTCTTGGTTTGTGTTTTTCCTTTGTTTTCTCTTTCTTTCTTTCTTCCTTTTTTTTTTTTTTAAACATAGGCTCCAAGCCTAGCATGGAGCCCAATGTGGGGCTTGAACTCACCTGAGATAGAGACCTGGGCTGAGATCAAGAGTCAGACGATTTACCAACCAAGCCACCCAGGCACCCGTTTGTTTGGTTTCTTAAATTCCACATAAGGGTCAAATCAGAGGCGTCTGCCTTTGGCTCGTGTCATGATCCCAGGGTTCTGGGATCAAGGCCTGCATCAGGCTCCCTGCTCAGTGGGAAGCCAGCTTCTCCCTCTCCTCCTGCTTATGTTCCCTCTCTCGCTGTCTCTCTGTCAAATAAATAAATAAAATCTTAAAAAAAAATCAAATCATATGCTATTTGTTTTCCTATTTCACTTAACATTATACTCTCTAGCTCTATGCATGTTGTTGTAAATGGCAAGACTTCATTCCTTTTTAGGACTATGTAATATTCCATTGTATATACATACTGCATCTTCTTTATCCATTCACAGATCAATGAACACTTGGACTGCTTCCAATTTGGCTAGTATAAATAATGCTGCTATAAACATAGGGGTGCATATATCCCTTTGACTTAGAGTTTTTGTCTTTTTTGGGTAAATACCCTGTAGTGCAATTCCTACATCTTAAGGTAGTTGTATTTTTAATTTTTTGAGGAACCTTTATACTGTGTTCCACAGATGGACCAATTTGCATTCCCACTGACAGTGCAAAAGGGTTCCCTTTTCTGCACAGCCTCACACACTTTTCTTTTTTAATTTTAGCCATTATGACTGGTGAGATGGTATCTTTTCTTTTTTAAAGTAAACTCTATGCACAACATGGGGGTCAACTCATGACTCCAAGTTCCAGAGTCACTTACTTTACCCACTGAGCCAGCCAGGCACTCCTCATTGTGGTTTTGATTTGCATTTCCTTTGTGATGAGTGATGCTGTGCTTCTTTTCATATGTGTGTTGGCATCTGTCTTCTTCTTTGGAAATGTCTGTTCATGTCTTCTGCCCGTTCTTTTCTTAATTTTTAGTTAATTTTTTAAAGTAAACTCTACATCCACCAATGGATGGGCTTGAACTTGCAACAGTGAGTTAAAGAGTCATATGTTCTACTGACTCACACAGCCTGGTGCCCCTCTTCTGCCCATTTTTATTTTTATTTTATTTTTTTTTAAAGATTTTTTTTTTTTTATTTGTCAGAAAGAGAGAGAGAGAGAGCGAACAAAGGCAGACAGAATGGCAGGCAGAGGCAGAGGGAGAAGCAGACTCCCCGCTGAGCAAGGAGCCTGATGTGGGACTCGATCCCAGGACGCTGGGATCATGACCTGAGCCGAAGGCAGCTGCCCAACCAACTGAGCCACCCAGGGGTCCCTCTTCTGCCCATTTTTAAATTGGATTGTTTACTGGGTACTGAGTTCTATCAGTTCTTCACATATTTTGGATACTAATCCTTTATTAGATATGTCATTTGCAAATACCCTCTCCCATTCATTGGTTGCCTTTTAAAGATTGTTTCCTTTGCTGTACTGGAACTTTTTTCCTGATGTAGTTCCAATAACTTTTGCTTTTATTTTGCTTGTCTCAGGAGACCTATCTAAAAAAATGGTGCTATGACCAATGTCAGAGAGATTACTGCCTGTGCTCTCTTCAAGGATTTGTATGGTTTCAGATCTCACATTAGGTGTCTAATCCATTTTGAGTTTATTTTTGTGTATGGAGAAAGAAAGTGGTCCAGTTTTTCTACAACATTTGTAGAAGAGTTTTTTTTTTTTCCATTGTACATTCATTCCTCCTTGGTGAAAGATTAATTGACCATATAATTGTGCACTTATTTGGGGGTTTTCTGTTCTATTCCATTGAGCTACATATTTTTATGCCAGTACCATACTATTTTAATTACTACCAATCTGTTATGTATCTTGAAATCTGCATTTCTGATACCTTCAGTTTCACTTTTCTATTTCAAGATTACTTTGGCTATTCAAGGTCTTCTGCAGTACCATACAAATTTTAGGATTGTTCATTCTAGCTCTGTGAAAAATACTGTTAGTATTTTGACAGGGATGGCATTAAATCTATAGATTGCTTTTAGCACTATAGACATTTTAACAGTATTTGTTCTTCTAACCCATGAGCATTGAATAAATGCCTTTCTGCCTCTTTACATTGTCCTGAAATTTTTTCCATTGGTATCTCACCTCTATGTTTACTGCAGCATTATTTAGTCAAATAATGGAGGCAGCCCAAGTGTCCACCGATAGTTGAATGGATAAAGATGATGTGGTATATATAAACAATGGAGTATTACTGGCTATAAAAATGAAGTCTTGCCATTTGCAACAACACAGACAGACCTAGAGAGTATAATGCTAAGTGAAATACATCAGTCAGAAAAAGACAAATACCGTAAGATCTCACTCTTAAATATGTGGAATTTAAGAATTAAGAAACAAAACAAAGGACGAGGAGGCACCCGGCTGGCTCAACTGGTAGAGGATGCAATTCTTGATCTCAGGGTAGTCAGTTCAAGCCCCATGTTGGGTGTGGAGCCTACTTAAAAAACAAAGCAACAAGAACAAAAAGACACAAACAAAGCGGGGGGGGGGGGGGGGGGGGGAGACAAACTAAGAAACAGACTCTTAACTATTGAGAACAAATTGATGGTTACCAGAGGAGAGGTGGCTGGGGAGATGGGTGAAATTGGTGAAGGGGATTAAGAGTAAACTTACCATGATAAGCCCTGAGTAATGTAGAGAAGTACTGAGCCACTATAGTGTACACATGAAATATTGCACTGTACGTTACTAATATTACACTGTACGTTGAGTATACTGGAATTGAAAAAAAAAAGAATCCTACTTTCCACAACTATCACTTTCTAGCCTCTGCAACTTACTCCTTCTAGTAGGTGGATGATGGCAATCATTCCACCTCATGGGGACAAAACACTGATCCTCCAACTTTTTAAACTCCTACTCTAAGAACCCTCACTCCATTTCTTAGCCAGCTTAAATTCCATGGCCAATTATCAAGACATTTCCATTGTACCTCCCCATCTCCCTTCCTTACATTCTCTTGGTAAAAAGATACCGCCCCCTAGCTGTAGCTTTATTTAGGATAGAGAAAGAGAGCGAGAGTACAAATGAGGGAAGGGGCAGAAGGAGGAGGCGCTTCACTGATGGGGAGCTCGATGTGGGCCTCCTAACAGGATCCTGGGATCATGACCTGAGCCGAAGGCAAACACTTAACCAACTGAGCCATCAGGTGCTCCAAACTACAGCCCTTTTAATTTCAACTCTTAATTCACTCTGTGCCTGCCCTCACACACCTGAATTGGACTTAGCTGGAGAAAAACACAATTACACTGCCTAGTCCCCTTTATACTCATGACCACAAATCTCAAGTAGACCATCAATGTGGCCTAGCAACACTTCCACTACATTTCCCTAGTCCAACACTCATTCTCTATCCCTAGTTTCTACTCTCTCTGCTCAAATCTCCAACATTTTGTCTCTTCTCACTTCTAGGTGATGACTTCACTTCTTTTACTGAACACAGCCACAATCAAAAGAGAACTTTGACAAATCTGTCCAACCACAAAGGTCTCTATGCACACAATTACCACAATATTAACTGTCAATGTTTCTAACAAAGGCCAAATCCATCCTCTCTTAGCTATTCTAGAACAGTGCTTCGACATTTCTGTCTCTTGTGTCACCAAGTGTTCCATCCTTACTGGATCTTTCCCACCAGCCCACAAAATGTTGAAACAGGTCTCCCTCACCTTACAAACAAAAAACAAAATTGAGAATCCTGTTTATTTCAGTGCTCCCTCCATCTACTGGCCAATTTCTCTACCTTCTATTTACAACTTGAAATATTTATTTACAAATTTTCCCTTGATTTTCTTCTCTCCCGCTCCAAACTCACTCCCATCAGATTTTACCCAAGGTTGATCTTCCCCCTTACAAACCTTCTCTACCCACAGTCTTCCTAAGCCCACCTGAGTAAAAAGCAATTTCAGTTCGGGACAATCTTGAAATTACCTTTGACTTACCTTTCTCAAATCTCCATTATCGATTCCATGTGCAAAACCCACAGTACCTCTTGATTTCAAACTACACCTGGAATCCAAGTACTTTATTTTCCATTGCTAACACCTGGGTCTAAAACGGGATCCTTTCAACGGACTCCTAACTGGTTCGCCTGCTTCACCCCGGTCTGCTTTCCCACCACTTCCCAATCAGAAAGAATGAACAAATGAAGGTACGATCAAGGTGAGGTAGGGAAACGTCTCTCAGCTATCAGGGAGCCCGAGCCGCAAGAGAAAGGAGCTCGTGGCTAAAAGATCCCAAACGTGTGAAGACGTAGAAACCTAGAATCAGGTCCCGCAATCAGCGAACCCGCTAGGTCCCGTTCAGCCGCGGGGGCCGGGAGGAGGGCGCTGGGAGCCCACTCGGGGCGCTCGTCGGAAGGCGGTGCCCTCCAAGACCTCACCTGGCCTGTGCCGCGCCGGAACAACACGGAGTCTTCCTGCTCCGGGACGCCACCACCTCCTCCCATCGCCATGGCGAGCTTACTGCCGGGTGCACGGCGTGGGCAGCGTCTCTCTGGAAGTGACAACTTCCGCCGCCGGGGACCTCTGGGAGCGGAAGAGTACGGTGTCCTGGAGAGCGGCCACGAGGCCTGGAGAACTCCGCGTGGTCCGTAGGAGTGGTCGCGGTCTCCGTGATTGGTCGTATTGCTCCGTCTTTTCCGCCTGCTTTCAGTTCTTTGATTTCACTGTTTGGTATGTTCGTAGAGTGATTCTACCAGGGTGTTTTTCTTTTAAGCAAATTTCGATAGAAAGTATTGTCCATTGCAAATAATTTGGGAAATGTGGGTAAGAAATAAAAGCCTAGAGGTAACCATTAATACGGCTACCATTTAAAAAATGCTTTACAAAGTTTTATGTTAATTTTCACCACCCCGTAAGTGTGGAATTATTATGTCCATTTTAAAGAAATTTACTTTGGAATATGTGTACCATAGACTACTACTCAGCAATAAAAAGGAACAAGGGGCACATGGCTGGCTCAGTAGGTACAGCATGAGACTTACTCTGGGGGCGGGGGATGTGAGTTACACTCCCACACGAGGTGGTAGAGATTACTTTTTTAAAGATTTAAAAAGTAATGAACTGTTGATATCCTCCCAACCCGCCCCTTCCTTCCCCCCCTCCCCCAAGGAAACCAGCACAGAGCATTTACACAGCTGCCTGGATTCCTTTAGCCACTTCCCAATATTAACATTTAGGTGGATATCCATTCTCCCAAACCTTTTCTAGCAAATTTTGAAACTTAAACGAATCAAAATGAACAAATGGGACTGCATCAAACTTTAATTCTTTGCATAGTGAAGGAAACAAAAGGAAAAGACAACCTACTGAATGGGCAAAGACATTCTCAGATACGATTTAACTGATAAGGCATTAACATCAAAAATCTATAAAGAACCCATAAAACTCAAAGTTAAAAAACAACAAAAGGGGAGCCTGGGTGGCTCAGTGGGTTAAGTGCTTGCCTTCAGCTCAGGTCATGATCTGAGTGTCCCATTAGGTGCGGAGAGCCTTCTCCCTTGCCTCTGCCTACTTGTAATTTCTCAATCTATCAAGTAAAATATTTAAAAGACAACAAGAAAACTCCCCCAACGCCAAAAATCAATTCCCTTAAAAAATGTGCAGAGGCCCTGCACAGATACTTTTCCGAAGGACACATACAGATGTCAACAGGTACATGGAAAGATGCTCAATATCACTAATCATCAGGAAAATGCAAACCAAAACTACAAAGAGCTATTACAGGTGTTGGAATAGCTATTATCAGAAAGACAAGAAGTAACAAGGAGAGTAAGGATGTAAAAAGGGAACCCTCATGCACTATTGGTGGGAATATAAACTGATGCAAACCCCAGATGACTGGATAAAGATGTGTTTATACACATATGCACAATGAAATCTTCCATTTACAACAACAGAGACCCAGAGAGTACCATGCTATATGAAATGAGTCAGAGAAATACCATATGACTTGACTTACATGTGAAAACCAAAAACAAATGAAACAGAACAGATTCCTAGAGAATAAACTGATAATTGCCAGGGAGTGGGAGGAGTATAGTGATGGTTAAAGTGAGAGGGATAGGCAAGAAAAATGGGATAAAATATTATCTAATGTTTATGAAGGTGCATTTTTTTGTCTTGGATCAAGCAGGATTTTAGATCTTCAAAGGAGTTTATCATTTATTTTTCCAGATTCTTTATTGTTTAGGATTTAGTATTTATTTAGTATATTATTAAGTATTTAGTATTTATTAAGTGTTTAGGATTGCCAGATGGATTTAAAAAAAAAAAACACTGAGATATCTCTCAATCATAAAAATTCTCACAATAGCATTTTTTTTTTTTAAAGTAATTTCACGTAATGTGGGGCTCGAACTGACCACCTGGAAATCAAGAGTTGCAAGATCCTATGGGGCCAGCCAGGAACCCCTTCACGATGGCATTTGATGCAGAAATTTGAAGAATTTGGAATGAGGTTTTTATTTTTTAAAGTATAATTTATGTACCATAAATTTCACCATTTTATTTATTTATTTTTTAAGATTTTATTTATTTATTTGACAGACAGAGATCACAAATAGGCAGAGAGGCAGAGAGAAAGGAGGAAGCAGGCCCCCCGTAGAGCAGAGAGCCCGATGCGGGGCTCTATCCCAGAATTCTGGGATCCCGACCTGAGCTGAAGGCAGAGGCTTTAACCACTGAGCCACTCAGATGCCCCTAAATTTCACTATTTTAAAGCAAACAACTTAGTTTTTAGTGTATTTGGAAGGTTATTCAGCCACCACCACTAATTCTAGAGCACTTCATCACCCCAAAAAGAAACTTGTACCCATTAGCCATCACTCCCTATTCTTTCCTCCTTCCAGCCCCTCACAACTACTCATCACTTTCTATGTATGGATTTACTTATTTTTATATTTTATATAAATGGAATATGTGTTCTTTTGTGTCTGGATTTTCTCCCTTAGCATAAAGTTTTCAAGAAGGAATAAGTATCTTACATTCAGAATGGCAGATTCTTTGTGGGATAAGTATTTCTCCTTATGAGGACCAGGTTCGCCAACAAAAATGAACCTGTGGAATTTTTGTCCTTAAATATTAAGTTCTTTTATCCCTGATGATGACCTCTGTTTGAATTTCTATATTTTATAAAGTTATTTATATGACACACAAATCACTCAAAGTACAATGTAGTGCACTTCCAAAGAAAAGCCATTTCACCTGATTTGAAGGCATTTACGAAAACATCACATTTAACTTCATGAACTGGAACACATCTTCGTGTGTATGTAATTTCCAAATAAAAAACCTACCTTCAGTGACTCTTGGAACTTGCCCAGGAGCAAATAAAGGATTCAAATAATTAGTGATGAGGTTTCCAATTTGAATTTCAAGTGCAAGAGTGAGTAAACAAATGACAAAGCCAAACCAGTTAGTTCCTTACCCTTGTTTTCAGGGTCTAGGGGCAGATCAGAGATGTTATCAGTGATTTTAGTACAAGAATGCTCACAGACCTGTTATAGCTCATAAAGTTAAAACTTAAAATTGATGTTTTGGAAGAGTATATGAACCATGTAATGGAAAAATGGTATTTTAATTCATAAACAACATAGCTATAATTAACCATGCAGTATCTGAGGCTTGGACTCCTCACCCTCACATCACGTACCAAAGTACATTCTAGGTGATTTTTATAAACTTGGGATGGGGAAGATCTTAAGGTAGAAACAAAAAACCATGCTAGCACTGAAAACCCAAATACCTTTTGGGAGTAAGTAAGTTAAGGAGGAGTAAGCAGTAAGGGGTGGTGGGTACTGTAATCAGTTAAGTGGAGACTATCCCTCCACCCCATCCCACTCACTATGCCGGGTCCCTGCCCGAACAAAGGTATTTAAGTTCACATTAAAAAGTTTTAACATGTCAGACAGGACAACTCAGCTGTCAGTCTGCATCCTTACTTAAAAAGAAACTAGACAAGGGGCGCCTGGGTGGCTCAGTGGGTTAAGCCGCTGCCTTCGGCTCAGGTCATGATCTCAGGGTCCTGGGATCGAGTCCCGCATCGGGCTCTCTGCTCAGCAGGGAGCCTGCTTCCTCCTCTCTCTCTCTCTGCCTACTTGTGATTTCTCTCTGTCAAATAAATAAATAAAATCTTTAAAAAAAAAAAAAAAGAAACTAGACAAATGATTATGTAATTAAAAATTATTGGGGCACCTGGGTGGCTCAGTGGGTTAAGCCTCTGCCTTCACCTCACGTCATGATCTCAGGGTCCTGGGATCGAGCCCCGCATCAGGCTCTCTGCTCAGTGGGGTGCCTGCTTCTCCCCACCCCCACCCCCCACCTGCCTCACTACCTACTTGTGATCTCTCTTTCTCTATCAAATAAAAATAAAAATCTTTATAAAAAATTTCTGGCAAAAGCAGAATAAATACAATGAAATGACATACAATAGTTTGGAAAACATTTTTCACATTTAAAGAGGTTACTATCTCTTACATATTTAATATAATTTATATAAATACATTATATACATACATTTATATATTTTAAAAAAGCTTTGTCCAAAGTAAAAACTGCAAAAAAATAATAAAGCCAAGAATAAAATATTCCAAAGTGGGGGGAAGAAAAACATAGCCAGTAAATATGAAAATAAGCCTAACTCCTGCACTCAGTCTGCCTCGTTTAATATCCCTAACCTGCCATTTACTAGCTGGGTAAGCTTGGGGAAAATTCCTTAATTAAAACATCAATTTCTTGGGGCACCTGGGTGGCTCAGTGGTTTGGGCTGCTGCCTTCGGCTCAGGTCATGATCTCAGGGTCCTGGGATCGAGCCCCGCATCGGGCTCCCTGCTCCGCAGGAAGCCTGCTTCCCTCTCTCTCTCTCTCTCTCTCTCTGCCTGCCTCTCTGCCTACTTGTGATCTCTGTCTGTCAAATAAATAAATAAAATCTTTAAAAAGAAAAAAAAAACAAACCTCAATTTCTTTAACTATACAGATAGAATAGTAGTGCCTACATGTGAAGACTAAATGATGAAATAAAAAGCGTAAAGCAGAGAGAAAACGAGTAGATCAGAAGAAAAAATCTCACTGTCCAATAAACATGGAAAAATGCTCAACCTCTACATGCAGGGAATTATTTATTAAAACTAAGATACCATTTTTCACTCACATTGGCAAAATTAGTAGAGATTAATATTTGATGTTATCAAGGGCATGGATATGGAAAGCTATTTTCTTCCTGGAAATAATTGTTTAAAATAGCGAAAACATGTACTCTACCATTGTCCTAAGAATTCTATCTTTAGGAATGCATTCTTACAGAAATAAAAGAACATTATAGGTATGACTGTATTATAGAATAGTTTGTAGTAGCAAATGCTTGAAAACATCTTCAATGTCCATGAGTAAGGAAGTCACTGGATAAATTACTATATATCTACACTATGGTTAGATCTATATGGACTGACCTATAGGATGGCTTAAAAAAAAGTAAGTTATAGTTAAGTTTCCCTGTTTTTGTTTTCCATTTTGTAGTGGGTGAATAGTAGTCCCCAAAATATGTCCAATATATTTTGTGAATGTGACCCTATTTGGGAAAAAGGTTGTGCTGATGTAATTAAAGATCTTAAGATGAGATCATCCTAAATTAGAGTGGGCCCTAAACCCAGTGACAACCATCCTTTTAAAAAATAGGAAGAAGCCTGAGAAAAGAAGGCTATGTGAAGACAAAGACAGGAGTTAGGCTGCCACAAGCAAAGTAATGCATGGAGCCAATGGAAGAGGCAAGCAAAGATTTTCATTTAGAATGTTCAGAGGCCATGTGGTCCCACTGACAACTTGCCTGTGTACTTCTGGGCTGTAGAACTGTGAAAGAATAAATTTCGGTTCATGTAAGCCCTGAAGTTTGTGGTTATTTGTTACAGCAACCCAAGGAAATTCCCCACATTCCTTAGTTATGTGCTTAAAGTGCTTAAATGAGCATTAAGGAAAACTAGACAATTTTATGTATTCTATGACCCAGCAATTCCAGTTAATATTAAATAGAAATACATATTTATGACCCCTAAAAGATATATATACATTTATTTATTTATTTATTTATTTATTTATTTATGGCAGAATAATTTTTAAAAGCTCCAAACTAAGAGCAAACCAAACGTCATGAAAAGTAAAGTGGATAACTAAATCATGGTATATTTTTATAACAGGATACTACACAGCAATGAAGATGATAGAGCTACTGACACACAAAACATAAAGCATTCTTACAGACATCTATTACTCACGAGATACACTCTTGGTTCTATCATCTTAGGTGCCTGCCCTCCCCTTGCTGAAGGGTAGGCATGCAACCCAAATACGTTCATTTGGAGGAACTCTGAATGGCAAAGACTGAAAATAGTTGTCAAAACTTCACCCTGAGAGGAGCATTGTGGAATAAAAAATTCTCATAGGACCTGGAGCTGTTCCACTCTTGACCTTTCCAAAACCTTGAGTCTTCAACTTTTCCTCGGACTCTGGAGTCTCTCATCCACTCAACTGTTGTGGTTATTCATAATTAATGAGTCTGTTTGCAACTAGAAATTTTAATATATAAATATACAAATCACAGGTTTAATGTGCTTGTATTTCTTCAAGCATGCATTAAAATACATAACTCTATTAAATGTCTATTCATAAGCCACCTTAGCAGTCATCTTGAGTGTACAAGGCTAAATGAACCTTTGACCAATAACTCCTCCCTCCCAAAATCCAAAGCCTTCACAAAAGCCTTTGTCATGCAATATATGTTTATAAAAGGGAAGTACTCAATAGGATATTGTCTTGATTACAGTCAGGTTGGTAGGCAATTTCTTAAAAACTAAAAACTTGTGTAAAAGAAGCTCCATTCAGTAATACTCAAGGAAATATTCCTATGGACACACCAGTAAGCAAAGTTAGGTCCAATTGACAGAGTAGCATGAAAAGCAGTAGGTGGCGTGAAAAATATTTCTATAAAAGTTAGGTTATAATCAAAGTATAAATTTTAAATTTCAACTTTGCTGGACAAATCATCTAATTGTGGGCTGCTTATAAACTTTTCAAGTGTATTAGATTTAGTGGTACGTGAAAGGGTTTTTAAGAAGCAAAGTTGTATGGAAAAGTCTATATGATGTTTAAAATTTTGGTGCAATTTATGGGAAAGTGCATTTCAGCAACCTAGAGTCATTCCTCTTTTCCCATTGACATTTTCATGACTTGGCCATCTGTAAAGCAATATATCCTAACATGCAGTTACCAAAAAGCAAGTACTTCAGCAGATAAAGTCTTTGGAGGTAGTTTAATAAACTTTCTTACTCTCTTTTGTTCTAATGGAAAATTATGGTTGACAATTTCATAAAGTTAATTCAGTTTCTCAATTCAATTTTTACTTTAGGTCTTCATCACCAAAGGCAATTGGAAACTTAAGTTCACAGGCTCCCTGCTTAGTTTTAATCACTGCTGACACAGATGATAAAATGTAGAAATCTCAAATTCTGACTGCCAAAGTCAATTTTATATTGGGTTTTCACTTTAGGGGTATTTTTCTTCTCACTGCTTCAATGAGGTATGATTTGCTACTAAAATTGTTTATATTTACAGTGTACAATATAATTTGTTAGATGTATACACTGTGAGAGGATAGCCTTTTTAGAGTTCAATAGTTTTCAAACAGCTTTTAGACAGTATTAGTACAAACAGTATTAGTATGACCCTTGCCTTGAACAGAAAAATTCTTTATAAGGCACAACTTTAAAATAATAAGTGCTCACTCTCCTCGAGTGAGTAACCTCCTTCCATCTATAAAAACATGCAGAAAAAGAAAAACTATTTTTAAAAAGTTAGAAAAATGATGTCAGTAATCAGTATTTCCTGTGAGTCCTATTTTTCAACACTTTGCTGTGTTGAGTGGGTAACAATTTCTTACACATGCAACTAATAGAAAGGGTACTCAAAAGGAATCAAGGAACTGATGAATCTGGTCTCCCTGTTCTCACCTTGGGCAGTAGCAGCTGCTCCCTCATATATCTCAGCAGGACTTATGATGATTGCTAATGACAATCCACTACCGCATTAAGGATAATGCAAGGTAGCAATTTTAATGCCTATGAGGGTGTTCCATGGAGTTCAGGATTTTCTAAATTACATTTTAGAGTTGGCACTACTTCATTTAAGTAATTTTATCTTGCCTTAGCAACATACCAAAACAATAATCTAAAGTTAGTGCATAAATTAACTTTACTGATTGGATGTAATTATTCACACGTATTTTCCCTTAATATCTTGTGATTGAGAAATTAAAAAGTATCTTGGCCTGTTACCATCTTTAGAAGTTTAGCTATTTTAGTTATGTTGCTTAACTACAGTACAAGGAAAGAAACTGAAGTGTCAATAAATTACAGCAATTACAGTTAATTTTCTTCCTCTTGGGTAACTTTTCTGTCTGCCTTGAGGAAACGTGGTCATGTTTTAGTTAAAAACCAAACCCTTTATCTTAACAATGAACTCATTCAACTCATTCAAGTGTCGTAATTTTTTTTTTTTTTAAGATTTTATTTATTTGTCAGAGAGAGAGCGAGCGAGAGTGAGCATAGGCAGACAGAGTGGAAGGCAGAGTCAGAGGGAGAAGCAGGCTCCCTGCAGAGCAAGGAGCCGGATGTGGGACTCGATCCCAGGACGCTGGGATCATGACCTGAGCCGAAGACAGCTGCTTAACCAACTGAGCCACCCAGGCGTCCCCGTAATTTTTTTTTAAGATGCAGTTCTGGATTTAAGTCTTTTTTTAAAAAAATATTTTATTTATTTGACAGAGATCACAAGTGGGCAGAGAGAGAGGGGAAGCAGGCTCCCTGCTGAACAGAGAGCCCCATGCGGGGCTCGATCCCAAGACCCTGGGATCATGACCTGAGCTGAAGGCAGAGGCTTTAACCCACTGAGCCACCCAGGCACCCCTCTGGATTTAAGTCTTCTTAATGATTAATTATAACACAGAGATCTTCCTTATCCTAATACCCATGTTCTTTTGGAAAACGCGGTTTTCCCCAGACGATTAAGGATTAACTTCTGAAAAGCTAAAGTTATTCCACTACCTTATTCATTACTTAAAAACAAAAAACAAAGTATACAGCTGAAGAAAGCATAACAAGTTCTTTGTATTCATGACTTATCACTATGTAAAATTCTGGAGATAGGATTATAGAAATCAAACCCATAAAGAAGCTTTGCAGTACAATCAGACTTCATCATCCTTTTTATTAGAAAGTAACTTAAGCTGTTGTAATCCTTTTGCCCTTATTACTCCCCATATAAAGTTTGAAGACTTAAGTTAACCTAAGACAAAGTTTTATTTTAACTGAAAAGCTATAGTAATACGAAGATAAGAACTTCCCATTTGCCTCTTCCAGTATTAGAGACACTGAGGATTCCACCCCATTAACAGGTGGTACCATGGCCAAGTGACTTATCTCAAGATTATCAGAACCTTTGTTAAAATAGGAGGCCAAATCTTAAAGAACTGTCCACTGACTGTCCATTTCCTCAGTGGTAGACTCTCTTTGCAGCAATTATGCCTATTTGCTTCAGAGTAGTATAGTCATAAATCCTTCTCTAGATTAATGTATTTCCATTATTTATCACTGTCAAGTCACAAGGTTTTCAGTTTCAGAATTGACTTAAAAAACGACACCAAGACTGAATCCTTTGAACTTTGGACTAGTAACCTCGTACTTTGGGTGATTATGATATGCTACTATAGATTTATCAATTATAACAGGCTTACCACTCTGGTGGGGCATATTCATAATGGAGGAGGCTATGTATAAATAGAAGCAGGGTATACATGAGAAATCAATTTTATTGTGAACCTAATTCTGTTCTAAAGAACATAGTCTATTAGAAGAAAGGCACTCACTAAAAATTTTAAAGCTGTAAGCAAAACTCAGAATGTTCTCAGTAAGTTACTCTTCATTTAATTTGTATTCATTTAGTTGCCATTCCAGGTGGGTCTGTGCTATGTTAAATTCTTCAAACAAACCAGTTAATCACAAAACAACATAGATTGTTTAAGATAAATGTATCGTAAATTCTATTATACAATCAAGTTGATTGTAAATAAGATCTACTTTAACAAAGTTTATGACAAATATTCTAGATTTATAGATTTTATTATCTCATCACATTATGTCTCTAGCAATTATATAAATGCTCAATGCTGATAAAAAAAAATAACATCCACCAATATATCACATGAATGGTTAGTGTTTTATTCTTTGAAGAATGGTTCTGAAACATTACACTAAGGCTGAAAGGTAAAGTTTAAAATAGTTTTATAAGGATATAACATATAACTGTTAGCTCCACAAATTTTTGACCCTTCGAGCTTATGATACACCTAGTCGGCAGCAGCACCCAGGTTTTTCCAAATAGTCATCATTTTTCTCTTGTCTGCATAGACTTCTTCTCATTAGCTGCCTTCTGCTTTTGTTGCATTATCTCAGAGTCCCTATAATGGGGGAAAAGGCTGTAAGTTGTTACAGAAAAACTGATTACATGTTCTGTTTTGTATACATAACCCATTAAACATATTAGAAAACAAACTAAAAGATATAAAGATTCAAGTGTTTCTGTTTTCATGGCAACAGAATGGGAAAACAAAGTATGGAAGGACTTTGAAGTCACATCTTATTTTGAAAACCATCTCTATTGTTATGATCTTGGGCAAATAACGACCTTTCAAAATCAGAAAAGTAGTCACTAGGGTTGTTTTGTGGCATAGCTATGAATATATCTATCTGACATCAGGCAGCTATGTACATAAATAATGGCAATTACTTTTGTTTTCAACAAGGTTAATATACTCTATTTTTCTCTCAGAGAAGGGGCATTTAAGAAGTCTCCTAAAGCATAAGAAATAACACGGAGGTCATGGGGAGATGGAGAGGAGAAGGGTGTTGGGGGAAATTGGAGGAGGAGACAAACCATGAGAGACTGTGGACTCTGAGGAACTGAGGGTTTTGGAGGGGAGAGGAGTGGGGGGTTAGGTAAGCCTGGTGGTGGGTATTGTGGAGGGCATGTATTGCATGGAGCACTGGGTGTGGTGCATACACAATGAACTCTGGAACACTGAAAATAAATTTTAAAAATTAAAAAAAAAAAAAAAAAAAAGAAAAGAAGAAGAAGAAGTCTTCTAGATACCCAAAATGGCCCTAGCATTAGGACATAGATGTTATGAAGCAATTCAGTTTCTTACAAGCCTGAAAGCCCAATAGCTAGTGATTAAAAATGGATTACCCTAAAAAACAACAGGATATTCAGGCGTTTCCTTAACACTGTGTCTCTGGCTGAACCTCTATATCATATTAATGGTGAACTACAACCAGACTACCTGGGCTAGATGGGCTAGATGGTTCAGAAAGTCCTTATTTTAAAAAATACATTAAATGGCTTTGTAATCGACACCTGGCTGTGTGCCAATTTGCTGGCTCTGGGTTAAGTCTAATAGCAACTGTTATTACCCCCATGATTCAAATTAAAAAAGTTTAGAACTAAATAATTTACCTTAAATCATTTAAAACCCAAGTTTGTCTAATTTCAAAGTTCAGGCTCTTTCCTGTTATCACATAGATTTAGTGTGAGATTTTAATACAGGTGAGTAGCTCTGTCCATTATAATAGACATTTCTGTAAAGCCAATAGCAAAGATGAGGAATGAGGATGAAGGAAAACCAGGATGGCTATAAAGAAATGAAGTATTGGACGCCTGGGTGGCTCAGTCGTTGAGTGTCTGCCTTTGACTCAGGTCATGATCCTGGAGTCCCAGGATTGAGTCCCGCATCAGGCTCCCTGCTCCGTAGGAAGCCTGCTTTTCTCTCTCCCACTCTCCCTATTTCTGTTCCCTCTCTAGCTGTGTCTCTGTCAAATAAATAAATAAAATATTTAAAAGAAAAAAAAAGAAATGAAGTATCATGGAATAGGATAGTAACTTTTCTGTTTGAAACTGAACTCTATTGCACTTGCTTTACCCTTAGTAATGTTACTGAAATTCAGAACCTCAGTTTCCTATCCTATACATCGAGGCTAATATCACTTTTCAGGGTAACGAATAGAGATACTAAGTATAGAGTATCTAGCGCAGAGCTTTCTAACAAATGGATATTCATTTAACAAGGACTATTACTGAGCTAGACTAGGGTTCCCCACTAAAAATTTCAAGGTCACTGATTTGTACCATGTTCACTTTTATTGCAACGTGGGTAAACAGAAAATTTAAGGCAAACCTTATCACTTTAATATCACAGAAAAAAAGCGTGAGGTGATAATTAACCCAATGTGTACTTGAAGTGATGACTCAAGAGTCACATTCTCCACTGACTGAGCTAGCCAGACAGCCCCAAACGATTATTATTTTTTTTAAAGATTTTATTTATTTGTTTGACAAACAGAGATCACAAGTGGGCAGAGGGGCGGGCAGAGAGGAGGAAGCAGGCTCGCCGTGGAGCAGAGAGCCCGACTCGGGGCTCGATCCGAGGACCCCGAGATCATGATCTGCGCCGAAGGCAGAGGCTTTAACCCACTGAGCCACCCAGGCGCCCCTCAGACGATTGTTCTTAACTCTAGTTGCACATTGGAATCAGCTGGGGACATTTTTTAAAAGCAGGTTTAACTTAGTCACAATAAAATTTACCTAGAGCACCTACTATGCCCAGCCCCAGACCAATTAAATCAGGACTGAATTTAAGGTACAGGCTTGAGTAGCCTTTAGGGTTTCCCAGGTGTTTCTAATGTGCAGGCTAGAGGACCACAGAGAAGCCCCACTGAAGCATGTGTAGGCAATTCTCCACCTGCCCTCCAAGTTATACCCAGACAAAATTTGTTTTTAGAATAACATTGAGCTTGTTTATAAATATGAATGCTTTTTAAAAAATTTAAGCTGCAATCCAAATATGTCTGTAGCAATTTTGTATTATTTCTCACATATATAATCATATATCAAGGCTGTGCACCTGCAGTTTTTCCAACGCAAAGGATCTTTAAAAGTCCATATAGCTACATATACTTTTTTGCGTCTCCTTCAGAACCTTAATCCCTGTAATTGAGTCACCTGTCATCTCGACTAGTTTGGGTAGGATGCCTCCTTTGAAAATGCTGTATCCCTAGCACAGAACAGTGCCTACCACGCGGAAGGCATTCAGATATTTTGCTAGATGAAATTTCTATGGTTGTGGTGACTGAAGCCTGAGATTCTCATCAAGACTATTGCTTGAGAGCTGGAAATTTCTCATTCACGTATGGGGGATAATTGCTACCTTATAGTTTCAGTGTGCATGTAACAAATGTTCAGCTGTTACCCCCTATGCAGTTCTAGTTCTACCAAGAACTTAAAAAGTTCTCCCCGTTCTCCAAAACACAAACTTCAGGGACTTGAAAATTCCTTTAGTATTGCTTACCTCTGCTTTCTCTGAGAGGTGGTCAAGCTATCCTCTTTTCTTTTTCCCTTGCTGATTTCCTGGGATTTCTTCATGTTTTTCTGGCGGGCAAGTTCTCGCTGATTTCCTCCTACAAAGCCAAACAGTCATGCTCTTTCCCCCATCTCAAAAATAATCACGAATTCCGCAAAAACGCTCTTATTTAAATGCATCTGAAGCTGGCTTTTTAACAGACACTCCAGCAGAGGAATTACACTGAACACTGTTCCCGTATCTGACGAGGAGGAAGCACAGAGGTAAACACACAAGGTCTTAATACTATCATACCAATGAACGTGTACACTGGCTGTGAATACCAGGTCTCTTACAACAGGCATTCCACTCCTCTGTCTATACCGGTTAGCATTCCAGATTAAAGTCTAGCTTTTGAAAACCGTGTACGAAAAGAAGAATAGATACACAGAGAACACAGCTCCACAAGTTGGCCCATCACAACTCGACTGTTAGGCGAACAAATGCGGCTGTTCGAGAACAGTACCTGTAGGAGCCAAACAAAAGAACGACGGAGGAGACTCAGTCGGAGCTTCTAGTCCTCAACAGGCCTTAGGATCTTTTAAGTACCAGACAGAAACCCCTTTCAGACCAGGACCCCTCCCGGGGCCGCGATCCTCACACCTCACCTCTGGAAAGGTGTTTTTTACCGTGTAAACTCACACCTGAACAGCAGGTGCATGCCCGATTTCTCAAGCGGACCCGAAGCTAACCATCCCTCTCCCTCTGCGGACTGAGGACAGGGTCCCCGCGCCGCCGGACCGAAGGGGCTACACCAGCCAGTCCCCGCCTCCCGTCCGGCCGCGCCTCGGAGCTAGGCTCTCTCAGCGGACGCTCCCCGCCGCGTTCCCGCACCCGTCCGCACACTCACGGGCCATGCCGACACCGGACCGAGCCTGGGAGAAAGCCGCCACAGAAAGCAACGGCCTCTTAGCACGCTGAGCAGCCGTCCCCACCGGCGGCCCTTGAAGGCTGAGCCCGCGCGGGCCCTCTGCCGGGCAACGCCTCCGCACCTCCCATGGCCCCGCCCACCGAGGCTGGACCGCGGCCGCCCGCAAGCCGGGCGAGCGACTGCGCGTGCGCTGCCGGGGGGAGGCGGGGAACCCCGGCCAAGGGTCCCGGACCGAGAGCGTCTTGAGATTAATCCATTCTCTGGGGTCTTTCCGCCACGCGAGTATGGTCGAGTTTACAAACCAGGTCCTGAGTCTGTGGATTTTACGCACTGTGTACCCAACACTGGGCCCTGGCCAGCCTCTATTTTTTGGTAACGACAAAAACAATAAATGCTACTATATCTCATTTTCCAACAAAGAATATTAACTTTTATTCATCCCTTGCAGAAGTAGGAAAAGAAGGAAGGGGACAAAACAGATTGAGGGTTAACTCTGCAAAAGTCAGTATGGCTCTTTACATATTTTCTTCCTTTATTCCTGCGCCAATGCTGTAACGCAGGCTTCATTGTTCTCATTATACAGAAGAGGATATTGAGACTGAGACGAGGAGCGACTGACCTAACAGGTAGGGACTTGTAGAAGGGAGATGACAATTTAAGACAGACTCTTAAATCTCATCATTTCCCGTTTAATCCCAGTGCCTTTGTCATGGTCGACAGTACTTTAGGAGTTGTAGGTTAATGGCTTTGTGCTGGGGTTGTGTGATGGGAAGGGAATGGCAGGGAATGCAGTTTTATCACACATTCATAATAGCCCAGGATAACCTTGGAACCTGGGTAAAAGCCGTGGTGCGTTTGCCATTGCTAGAAACAGACGTGGAAAGATGCCTGTTGGTCAATGCAATAGTTATATTCTTCATCTATCCCGTTAATGATTACAAACTGATAAATGTGTGGAATTCTGTACACCCTAAAATTGCCGTTTTTTAAAGAAAAGATTTATTTGAGAGAGAGACAGAGAGGAATAGACAGCACAAGAGGAGGGAGAAGGGGAAGGAGAGAGGCAGCTTCCCCTCTGAGCGGGAAGCCAGTTGCGGTGCTCCATCCCAGCACCCTGAGATCATGACCTGAGCCCAAACCACGGGTTGGCTGCTTAACCTACTGAGCCACCTAAGTGCTCCCCTAAATCGCCCTGTTTCTAGAATAATTTTATTTTGGAAAATTTCAAACATATACAAAAGTATAGAAAATACTATAATGCACTCTCAAGTATATATGACCAAGATTCAATAATATTTATTTTAACTCTGAAGAATCACCTATTTTAGAGAAGGTAGGAGAAAATGGTGAAGACTTAGAGCACTGGAATATCTTGGTTGAAAGCCCAGCTTTACCATGGAGTAGATATGTGAACTTGGGCACGTTACTTCATTGCAGTAAAGCTTCCTTGCCAGTAAAATGGGAAGGCAGATGTTCCTCCTTAATTAACTGAATTAATGTACGTGAAGTACTAAGTGCCCAAAACATGGTAGCCCTCAATAAATTAGCTATTATTGTCATTCTTTTAAACTCAGAGGGCCTTGTGTACTTGTCACACTTCTTAAGCCCCACCTCTCTTCAATAGTTCTTATGGGCCAAGAGTCTGATTCCATTTAAGCAACTTCTTCTGGAGTAAGGAGTAGGGGGAAAAGACTGACTTTCTGGCCAGGCTCATAAAGAAGGAAACGAAGCAGTTTGGGATTGGAAGGTAAGTAGTAGAGTTGTTTCTGTCTGTGGTCTTAATTTGCAGTCTAATTGAGCTTTATCTTTGGGGCTGCAAATATACTTTGTGAGTTGTAGGGTTACGTAATGATGTACACAAGAAATGCTGGGTGTATCTGCCAGAGAAAACGGAATATTTTTGAAATTACTGTGCTACCCTTATGAATTTACTGCACAAACTTCGTTCTGTAACAAATATCTTAGGACTTAATATTTACTTATTTATTTTTATTTTTTATTTTATTTTTTAAAAAAGATTTTATTTATCCATTCATGAGAGACAGAGAGGCAGAGACAGAGGGAGAAGCAGGCTCCAGGGAGCCAGATATAGGATTCGATTCCAGGATCCTGGAATCATCACCTGAGCTGATAGCAGTCGCTTAACAGACTGACCCACTCAGGCACCCACTTATTTATTTTTAAATATTTTATTTATTTATTTATTTGAAAGAGAGAAGGGGTGGGTAGTGAGCGAGCTTGCCGAAGGAGGAACAGAGGGAGGGGGACAAGTAAGACTCCAAGCTGAGGGCAGAGCCCCCACTGGGGCTCAATTTCAGGTCCTGGGAATCATGACCAGAGCTGAAATCAAGAGTCAGAAGCTTAAACAGTGGCGCCATCCAGGTGTGCTTGACTTTATATTTAATAATAAAATTAAATCTGACTTTGTTCCCTTCTTTATACTAGTGAGAAATTAAATCATTGTCATTATTGATTGCCTTACATACAGAATTGTGGGAATGCCCTAGATTCTGAGGTGCAACAGAACATTTGGGGAAAGGCAATGTGCCCTTGTACCAGAATATATTGTGCAAAGCCCTGTGGTCCTGGTAGTGGCTCCAACATTCCTGAAACATCTTTAGTAGGGGTTTCTTTGTTAAGTTCTGGAGCTTCTCTAGGTGTATCTGAAGCTCTGTTCCCTCCCCCGGGGTCCCGGAGGGAGCCCACAGAATCTACAGACCTCCAGTTTCTTTCCAGTTTGAAAGGAATCTCTTCTCTCTTCTGTGCTTTCCATCCTTGTTATCTTACTCTCAAAAACACTTGCCTTTCTTTCTCCTTCTTGATGACATAGCAAGGATTAATTAATAAAGGATTTAATTCCTTTGACATTTTGTTATTAATGTAGTAGGATTTTTTGTTAAATCTTGTCCTTCCAGGGACGCCTGGGTGGCTCAGTTGGTTAAGCAGCTGCCTTTGGCTCAGGTCATGATCCCAGCGTCCTGGGATCGAGTCCCACATCGGGCTCCTTGCTCCGCAGGGAGCCTGCTTCTCCCTCTGACTCTGCCTTCCACTCTGTCTGCCTGTGCTCGCTCTCGCTCGCTCTCTCTCTGACAAATAAATAAATAAAATCTTAAAAAAAAAAATCTTGTCCTTCCATGAAGGATGTCCGGCCTCTCTGTTGCAACGAGTCAGAGAATTTATACTGCAAGTTCAAAAACTGGCTCATAGTGTGTAAGGCCAATCTCATCTATGGCCATTTTTCCTGACATTCTAGAAGCCTAACCATCCTACCTACAATAAGCCAGGCTTCCATTAATCTCTGTCATAGTACACTTTACTTATTTAAACATTTTATTTATTTGTTTGACAGAGAGAGAGAGACAGCACAAGTAGGGGGATTGACAGGTTCCCTACTGAGCAGGGAGCTGGATGCGGGGCTCTATCCCAGGATCCTGAGATCATGACCCACCAGGAAGGCAGGTGCTTAAGCGACTGAGCCACCCAGGTGTGCCTGTCATAGTACCCTTTAAATTTGTTTCATAGCATTTAATAAATTCTTAAATTATCTTGTTCTTTTGTTGTATTTTTTTCTCCCCAACTCAGAGTGTCTTGTTTATTGCTCTATTTCTATTTTCTGAAGCAGATTAGGAATACTTATGCTAATTTATTCTAACTATATAGTTTTAACTATAATAATTTTTGAACAGATATATTAAAAAGTACACAAAGGTATACAGTGAGTGGTCTTTCTCCCACAACATGGTCCAGAAATCTAGCTCCCCTTCTAGGAAGTAATTTACCAGTTTCTTCATACCTGAATTTGTAATTTATGTTCTACTCAGTTTAGAATTTCTAAGTTCTGGGGATGTGCTGGTGAACAGGAACTACTATACAACACCTTTTTTTTCAAGTTTTTTTTTTTTAAGATTTATTTATTTGACAGAGAGAGAGAGAGAGATATCACAAGTAGGCGGAGAGGCAGGCGGAGAGAAAGGGGGAAAACAGGCTCCTCGCGGAGCAGACAGACCGATGGGGAGTGGATCCCAGAACCCTGAGATCATGACCTGAGCTGAAAGCAGAGGCTTTAACCCACTGAGCAATCCAGGCGCCCCTAAAAAAAAGTTTTTTTTTTAAAATTGTTTTTAGTAATCTCTACCCCCAATGTGGGGCTTGCACGAGAGTCCCACACTTTTTCTGATTGAGCCAGTCAGGCGCCCCATGATTTTCATAGTCTCCGAAAGGTTTGGGTTGAGGGGCTTGACTACCTCCTTCCCCTCCTTTCAGTAACATCTAAGGATTCCTGATGAGGTGAGAGGGGTTCACCGTGCATCCCAATTTCCGGTTTACAGGAGACTCTATAGTTTGACAGTTACCATGGCTCCGGGAGCTGTGCGTCTTACGTTCTTCCGCGGCGCTGGCTGATGGCGTCATCAGTTCCGGCGCCCTACGAGGGCGGGGAAGCAAGGTACTGGGGGGAAACTTAGCTATTAGTGCAGCAGGGTCATGAAGAAGAGGCGGCGGCGGGAGGAAGGAGGAGGCGGCGGGGGTGAGAAACTGCGGTAGCTCCCGGCTGGACTGGTGGCGTGGCTGTGTGGAAAGGGCGTAGTTCTTAATCCCTTCTCCGGGCAGCGGCCGGGGCTCGGGGCTGAGAGCGGCCTTGGGGCCGCCTCCCCGGGCCCCCTGGCTCCGCCATGTTCCGCAGGGCACGCCTTAGCGTGAAGCCGAATGTCAGGCCTGGTGTAGGCGCCAGGGGTTCCACCGCCCCCAACCCCCAGCGTGGACAAGAGGCGCCCAGGCCCCAGGATCCTGCAGCGGCCTCCTCCCCGAAGCCAGCGGAGTCTACAGATGTGCCCCCGGTGGATTGCGGGGGATCTGAACCCCAAGAAAAGGCTCCCAAGAGCAGGTAAGTGCATGCGGTGGGGAGCATTTTCCTCTGCCCCGCCTCTATGGGGCTGTCACCTGGAAGCTGACCAGATGAATTTACCGTAGGAGTCTTCCGTCGCCTGCTTTAAGCCTCAAGAGTTGAGGCCCTATGAACCTACTCCCAACTGCAGTTTGTCGTTCTGTCCACAAGGTGTGGCAAATGTGGATTTTGTTAAGGTTTGTAGATTCCCGGGGTGAGGACCATGTCTTCAAAACGTGGTGGGAAGAATCCACATGTAACAGTTTTGAAGTGAAAAGTATCCACACTTGGTAATGTTCATTAGCTTAGATTACTTTACCGTAGTTTTTATTCTTCCGGAGTACACGGAGGAGGTTAAGTAGTTTTTAAAATTTTAAAAACATTATTTTTAAAAGACCAATGTTACTTTGGTTCTGCTAATTTGTGTCAGTGGAAAGGAGATGTGGTTATTTGCTTTTCTTTGAGGGCGTGCCCTTTTATAGTGGTCATGTTTTCTGAAGGGAAAAGCATGTGCCAGTGCCACATTTGGATTTAGGATTTTTTTCTTAATTTAACAGTTTGTCAGACTTGGCCAGGCAGAATTTACTTACTCTAAAATGGAGATAATACTAACGTGCTTTGGAGAGTTATTGTGGAGTTTAGAAAAAACTGACATAAACTGTCTTGCATAGGACATGGCAGAATAGTTGCGTACAAAAAGATGTTTGTTTAAAATAAATGCGATGAAAAAAAATAAATGCGATGGTAGTAATTAAGAAAGTAATTAAAGTTAAGACATGTTGGGCTGCTAATAACCCCTGTTTCTGTAATGTGAATGTGAGGAAAGCAATAAAACCTGACCCTATTAAATGACAATGAGATGGTATAAATTCTCTATATGCTCTGACAGGAAGGTGGAAATTTTACTCCCTTTCTTTTTGGCCAAACTTTTGGCCTGTACTGGTGCTGGTTATAAGGTGTTATTTTGCCAGCTTAGTGATGATTAGTAGCTTACAAGTTTTTTGTGTGAATACTTTTTCAAAATTTCTCTAAAAAAGGAAATACAAATATTAGTCACTGTTAATGAAGTTTGAAGAGATCCTGTTAATTACATATAAGTGTGTGAGGTTTGATAATTTAATAAATTACTCAGGTTCTGTAGTCTTGAGACATTTGAGGTTGAGGATATTTGGTTTCTTGGAGTTGGCATATGGGGAGTATATATTTTTTTAACCTTTATTTTGGTGGGTCTTTGCAGTTGTAAAAATACGTGATAAAAATATAGGATGTATATTTTGTCCTTGTGGTTTCAGCATAATTGGGTGAAATGTACATGGTGCATGTATCACGTTATAAAGGCTGAGATATGAATTTAAATTGGACAATTTTTGGGTACTTGGCTAACTTACTCAGAAGAGCATGCAACTCTTAATCTTGGGGCTGTAAGTTTGGGCCCTATGTTGAGTGTAGAGATTATTTAAAAAAAAAAAAAGAAAACTTCAAAAAAATGGAGATTTCTTGGGACGATTATTCTATAGGTTAAGGCGTTTTCCACTTGTATTTATTTATATTTAAGAGTTTATATATTTATTTGTCAGAGAGAGAGAGAGAGCGCTTGCACAGATAGGGGGAGCAGCAGGCAGAGGGAAAGGCAGGCTCCCTGCTGAGCAAAGAGCCAGATTCTGGGCTCTATCCCAGGACCCTGGAATCATGACCTGAGCCCAAGGCAGATGCTTAACCACTGAGCCATGCAGGCATCCCTGTTTTCCACTTTTATATACAACTAATCATAACATGAAAGTGTGGACTACTTTTTTTTTCCCTTTTGAAGGTTTTATTTATTTATTTATTTATTTTTAAAGATTTTATTTATTTATTTGAGAGAGAGACAGTGAGAGAGAGCATGAGAGGTGAGAAGGTCAGAGGGAGAAGCAGACTCCCCATGGAGCTGGGAGCCCGATGCGGGACTCGATCCTGGGACTCCAGGACCGTGACCTGAGCTGAAAGCAGTTGTTTAACCAACTGAGCCACCCGAGAGAGCGTACACAAGCGGGAGGAGAGGAGAAGGGAGGGGGGGAGAGGAGAAGCAGACTCCCCACTGAGCAGCTAGCCCGACATGGGACTTGATCCCAGACCTGGGGATCATGACCTGAGAGGAAGGCAGATTCTTTACCAACTGAGCCACACAGGTGCTGCAAGTGTGGACTACTTTTAATATATTTTTTAAGATTTTATTTATTTATTTATTCTACAGAGAGAGAGAGAGACAGCACATGGAGGGAGAGGGAGAAGCAGACTCCCTGCTGAGAAGGGAACTTCATTTGGGACTGGGATCATGACCTGAGCCCAAGGCAGGCACTTAACCTGCTGAACCACCCAGACGCCTCATCTGCTTTTAATTTTAAATCCTCTTATCTTTTTTTTTTTTTTTTAAGATTTTATTTATTTATTTGACAGAGATCCAAGTAGGCAGAGAGGCAGACAGAGAGAGGGTGGGGGGAAGCAGGCTCCCTGCTGAGCAGAGAGCCTAAAGTGGGGCTCCATCCCAGGACCCCCAGATCATGATCTGAGCCAAAGGCAGAGGCTTTAACCTACTGAGCCACCCAGGTGTCCCTAACCCTTGTATCTTTTTGACTTAATTTCCTTTCAGGCCATTCCTGAAATACGTATATCCAGTCTGAGCTATATACCTACTATGTAATTTGGAGTACTCAGTCACTTACTTACTTACTCAAAGAAAAAGGAGTTTGATAGCTGTGTAACTAGTTACCCAACAAAAGATAAATGATTTCTGCTCCATATAATACTTGGTTTGATTAATGAAGCTAAATGAATATTCTCAAGTACTGCAGTAAAGGTATTTTAGAAGTTTGAAGTTTTGTATGTTTGGTTTGGCTGATCTTAGGTTGATAGAGTAAAATTTCAGTAATTTAGGTCAATTCAGGAGGATGTTAGTATAGATTATCAAGAAAAACATTTGTCAGTTATCTAGTGGTTCAAAATAGGGTAATTAAACTTTAATTTTTAACTTGGCCTTTTGTTTTCCTTGAAAGAGTTAGCGTGAGCATGAAACAATATGTTCTATTGTCCTATGGGATTTGAAGTTTGAAAAAGATCAGTAGTCTTTTTAGAATTAATATATCTATTAAAAACATTTACTAAATAAAATTTTTATTGCAGTTGCTGTCATGATTACTGTATATCTCAAGTCATTGAGTTTTTTAATAATGAGGTTCTATTGTTTTAGATTTTCACCAGGCTAGTTTTTTAAAACTAGAATATAAAAGATCCATGGTACTCTTTTTTTTTTTCTTTTTTAAAAATTTCAACAGTGATGAAAAGACTGACAGTGAGAATTATGTTGAAGAATCCAGTAAATCTTCCTCTACTGTTTCACAGAGAAGAAAGAGAATATCAAGTACTCCTACTCTGGTTAAGCCTGGTGTCACTGTTCCTTCAGAATCTCATCCCTTATCTACAGTTAATCAAGAAGTTGCACAGCCGAACCCTGTTTCAACAAAAGAGAAACAGCCATGTTCAGACAGATATCGATTATATAAAGCCCAGAAACTAAGAGAAATGTTAAAAGAAGAATTGAGGAAAGAGAAGGTAAGGGAGACAAAAAATCACATTTTGACCAGTCCCTGCTAGAATTCTGTTTTTCTGTTAGGCATCATTTGGAGTAAAAGTATCTACAGCATTTAATGGAACATAATCAATTCATATCCCTTTTGTTTTTGTTTTTATTATTAACATATAATGTATTACTTGTTTCAGGGGTACAGGTCTGTAATTCATCAGTCAATATCCCTTTTGTTAACTGATTGATTAATAAGCACAGTGGACTTAATAAACTTTTCCCCCCACTATGTTAATTTTTATATATTCATCTGTATCTTTCATTGTTTTTGGTGAAGGCCACAAATAGAAGTTCTGTACATTTACATACATAAAAAGTATAGCAAGTATATTTATAAAATAAATCTTCAGTCTGTTTTTTCATGATGTCCAAGTGACATGAGTTCTATTTGTTTTAATTAAGACAAATATACTTGAGCAAAATGAATTGGTAATATTTTCTAAGTTGACAATATGGAAATTATAAATGGGAAAAATTTGCACGTATGTGTAGAGTCCGTCTTCTTCCTTTTTTTTTTTAAGACTATCTTTTAATCTTAAAGATAGGTTATTTTTTGAAAAGGGCACTGTACCAATAGAGAAGCATATAAATCTGCAGTTAGATACTTAAGATTTGAATCTTAGAGTCGTTGCTTACTATGTAACCTTGCAAAATTTAATTAATTTTTCTGTGTCCTCATCTGTAAAATAAGACTGATGATAGTATGTATCTCATTGGAGGTTGTAAAGATTAGATGAGCTTATACGTGTAAAACACATTTAGACTACTTTTCTGCTGATAGTAAGAGCCCAAAACATGTTAGCTCTTATTCTTAAATACAGAATGCCCTTTTTATTTATTTATTTATTTTAAAAATTTTTAAATTTTTTATTAGCACATAATGTATTATTTGCTTCAAGGGTACAGGTTTGTGAATCATTAGGCTTATACGTTTCACAGCACTCATGATAGCACATACCCTCATCAGTGTCCACAACCCAATTACCTTATCCTTCCTCCCCAATCCCCCAGCAACCTTCAGTTTGTTTACTGAGATTAAGAGTCTCTTATGGTTTGTGTCCTTCCTGGTCCCATCTTGTTTCATTTTTTCCTACCCTCCACGACTCCCCGCCCTGCCTCTCAAATTCCTTACATCAGAGATACTATATGATAGTTGTCTTTCTCTGATTGACTTTATTTTTTTTTAAAGATTTTATTTATTTTTTGACAGAGAGAGAAATCACAAGTAGGCAGAGAGGCAGGCAGAGAGAGAGGGGGAAGCAAGCTCTCTGTTGAGAAGAGAGCCTGATTCAGGGCTTGAACCCAGGACCCTGGGATCATGACCCAAGCCGAAGGCAGAGGCTTTAACCCACTGACCCACCCAGGCACTCCTCTGATTGACTTTTTTCGCTTAGGATCATACCCTCTAGTTTGATCCACGTCATTACAAATGGCAGGATTTGGGTTCCTTTTTTGATGGCTGCATAGTATTCCATGGTGTGTGTGTGTGTGTGTGTGTGTGTGTGTGTGTGTGTGTTTATGTATATATGTATGTATATACATACCACATCTTTATCTGTTCATCTGTTGATGGACATGTAGGCTCTTTCCATAGTTTGGCTATTGTGGACATTGCTGCTATAAACATTTGGGTGCACATGCCCCTTCGGATCACTACATTTGTATCTTCAGGTTAAATACCCAGTAGTGCGATTGCTGGGTTGTAGGGTAGCTCTATTTTCAACTTTTTTTTTTTTTTAAAGATTTTATTTATTTATTTGACACAGAGAGAGAGATCACAAGCAGGCAGAGAGGCAGGCAGAGAGAGAGGGGGAAGCAGGCTCCCTGCTGAGCAGAGAGCCCAATGAGGGGCTTGATCCCAGGACCCTGAGACCATGACCTGAGCCAAAGGCAGAGGCTTAACCCACTGAGCCACCCAGGAGCCCCTATTTTCAATTTTTTGAGGAGGCTCCATACTGTGTTCCAGAGTGGCTGCACCAGCTTGCATTCCCACCAACAGGGTAGGAGGATTCATTTTCCTTTCTCTGCATCCTCGCGAACATCTGTCATTTCCTGACTTATTAATTTTAGCCCAGAATGCCCTTTTTAATTAAGAGGAAGGCGCTTAACATGGTGCTTTTTATTCTATTACATTTGTGAAGTACACATCACTGTTTTACACAGATGGAAATAGGCTCATAGATGTTACTTGCTTTGTGTCAAACACCAGTGGGATTTGAATCTGTTCCCCTAAAATTGAAGTCTTTCCAGATGTTCTATGTTTATTGAATCTGCTTAGGTAGGGGAACTAAAAAATTAAACATTTGCTTCAAGAATTTTATGAAATTCACAGAAATCCAATTCACTGTAATGTTTAAAAAAAAGGCTGTATGTTTATAAATTCTTAGTAAACTCCTATAGTTAGAAGACATTTGTATGATTTATACATTGAGCTTTTGTCCAGTCCTGGAGACTTTTGTTTTTAAGGTTCCTTGATGCACTACAACTTTTTAACATTCACTTGAAGAAATTTTTCCTTAAATTAGGAATAATTGTGGTAGGAATAATATTAAATCACTTGGAATGAATGCAGCAGTGAGCTATACCTAGGAGTATAGTACATGTGAAATTCTTCCGTATTTGTAAAATAAAAGTGGATCTTTGTATGTGTTTGCGTGTAATAGAGGCAATGGAAAAACAAGTATGCCATAAATGAAAGTCAGAAGCCACCAGATCGTTCAAAAATGACTATGAGAGATTTCATATATTACCTGCCAGATAATAATCCAATGACGTAAGTAAACTTTACTTGTTTTCCTTTCTTAGAGTGTATAGTGACTTAAGTATCACTTTTAGAGTAGAGTTTCAGTGTTTTCCAAAAGCATGTTGATAAGATTTATAGCACATACAATGTTCTTTTAGAGAGAATTTTTTAACAAAACTTAGTGGTATTTCACGTAACTGCTTTCTTGGGATGGTATCCTTTACTTCTGAGATTAAAAAGTAAGTTTCTTTTCCTATATTACTAAGTTGTTGTAAAACCAACTAAACAGCTTTTCTCTAATAGATATTACGGATTCTATTTCTTGTACACTATAACCTGAATCTAAAGGAATGGTCTGATTTTTATGCCCTACCTCCTAATTAAATATAGTGGCATTTGATTAACAAGTTCTCCAAGAACAAAGCTTCTTTAATCAAGTTAGCCTGGAGAAGGAGATGGTTTATAATAAATTTCAGTGTATGTTCTTCATGGTTTAGCCGGTGGATATAGGAATAGTGCCATGTTTTCAGTATAGCCTTTTTCAGGTTCAGCAGGGTCTTTGGCCCAGTGAAGGAAGGGCCAAAGACCTAGGTTTTGCATTATTTTACATCTAAGGGTTGGGAGAAAAGCCACGGCTGAGTAGCTTTAGTCCTTAGGACTAAGAGAGCCTCCTTTTGCTAAGGAATTAGAGAGTAAAAACATTCTCTACTTAGAGTGTAGCAAATTATTTATCCTTTTTTTTTTTTTTTTTTTTTTTTTTTGTTAAAGTATAATGTATTACTTGCTTCAGGGGTACAGGTCTGTGAATCATCAGATTATTTATACTTGATGACAAAAGTTTTTGACTGAGAAATTGACTCTTGGACCACACACTGTCATTAATAATGATGTTATGATGTATCATTAAAAAAAACAAGTTAAAATAATTTCTTTCTTGGTGATGGATAGAATAGACATGATGTGTGAATTACTTAAAAGAATTTTTTATATTAAATATTAAATCTTTTTACATATTTAAAAACAAGTGTTATTTATTTGTTAGTTCTTCCCTGGAGCAAGAAAAGAAAACTGAAAAATCTTTGACACCAGTCCAGACAAGAGAGTAAGCATTTATCGTACTGTTTTGTTTTTTTTTTTAAATAAATTCTTTGGGGGGTAGAGTTTTTAAAAAATGAAATCAAATAATGCTTTTTGTTATAGTCAAGTCACATGGGATAGGAATGTTTAAGTAGAATAACAAAAATAAAAGTTAATGCTTGATTTAAATCAAAATGAAAGGTCCACACTGTTTGTGTATTATATATGGAAATGGTCAGTGGTATGATTTCAGTTAAAGCTTTCAGAATTAAAAAGGATTTTGTTTTGTTTTAGAATAATGATATAATACAGTTGTACAAAAACCACAGGGAACAAAAGTATACTGAGAAAAATCTTCCAAATCTGTTTTTCTGTCTTCTTGTTCTTCTGTGGAGGCAACAAATGTTACTGTTTTTTTAATGTATCTTTCTAGTTCCATTCTGTGTATCTCCAAATAAGCATGCATATATTTTTCTTTTTCCTTTTCTTTCCTTTCTTTCTTTCTTTCTTTCTTTTTTTTTTTTTTAAAGATTTTATTTATTTATTTGACAGAGAGACAGAGGTCACAAGTAGGCAGAGAGGCAGGCAGAGAGAGAGGGGGAAGAATGCTCCTTGTTGAGCAGAGAGCCTGATGTGGGGCTTGATTCCAGGACCCTGAGATCCTGACCTGAGCCGAAGGCAGAGGCTTAACCCAATGAGCCAACCAGGCACCCCTCTTTCCTTTCTTTTTATAGTTTTGATGCCAGTAGAGAGTCTGTTGTTGCCTTCTACGCTGCACTGTAATGTTCCCTTACTACTAGGAAATGTCTCCAAGAGGCTTCCTGGGAAGTTAATGTAGTTTTGAAATTCAGGATGGGGGGATTATGGAAAATTGCCAGAAACATTGGGATTTTCTGGTTGTTATTTCAAAGGTTATTAAGTAATGATTGATGTTTTGCTTAGAATTTATATTGTTTTAAAGCAAAAGTCTTAGACTTTATAATAGGCTATATTTTTATAGATTTATGGGTTATGTTTGCTTATGTAAAACCTTAAGAAGACCATGTAGTTGAATGTAAGGTATATGGTATTCAGAATTATTATTTGGGAAACTGTGTTTAGCTTCTTGGTCTGCCTTTATTGTTGTGAAATCTAAAGCAAAGATTATTTATCTACTACAAACCTCAAATGGGTTTGAAAATACTAATGCATGGGGGCCTGGGTGGCTCAGTTGGTTAAGTATCTGCGTTCAGCTCAGGTCATGATCCTGGTGTCCTGGTTTCCAGCCCCACATTGGGCTCCCTGCTCAGTGGAGAGCTTGCTTCTCCCTCTCCCTCCCTTCCTCTCATGCTCGTTTGCTCGCTTTCTCTCTCAAATAAATTTTTAAAAATCTTAAAAAAAAAAAAAGAAAATACTAATCCCCAAGGATTGTTATGAAGAGTTAATAGAATGATCTGCAAACTAATGCTTTATAACTGTAAGGGGGGTGTGTGTGTGTGTGAGTGTATGTGTGTGAATTCCCCAGTATCTATTTGGTTTATCTGATACTCTGTTGGAACAGAGAAGATGAGAGTTTTTTTTCTTTATTTTCAAAAGTGAGTTTCTTTATTTTCAAAAAGTGAGGCTTTTTAATAAATGCTACTGGATAGAATTAGAAAAATCTTATAGCCCTGTCCTTAACATGAATTTTTTCATTTAGGTTATAGGGAAAGTTGGAAATAGAAGGTAGAATTTGAAGTAATTTATTTCACAAGTTCATAGTATTCAGAAAATACTTCTCATGGATATATGAATTATCCTGTCTTTCCATTTGGTAGGCAAGAAGGTAAGAGTACTCCTGATACTGCAGATAATGAAGAACTAGAAGAAGAGGTGGATGATGGGCCATTGCTGGTTCCTCGAGTAAAAGTGGCAGAAGATGGTTCCATTATTTTGGATGAAGAAAGGTAAGTTTAAAAATCAAAAAAGACTGTGGTTTCAAACCTGAGAACAAATGTGCTTTGTTTAATGAGAGAGAGTGTTTCCGCATCAGTCATTGTCACTTAGACACTGATTTTTTAAATTTTTGTAACAGATGTTGTAAATGGAAAAGTGAGTTAGATTCATTTATAATTTTTAGGAATTTTTATGCTATGTTTTACATGAGAAGATAGTACTCTTGATCTATCATCCATTAGCCTACCATCCATTGTTTACTATCTTTACTGGTAATTGGGATGAGCTACTGAACTAATCATATGCTGGCCTCTACTGATGATAGATTTCAAAAATTGTCTTGAAGTCAAAATTCAAGACTACCATGTCTTATTGTCTGATAAGTAATGAAAATGGAACAAATCATAGGTTTAATATTCTATGATTTCTGTTTTGACAATGTTTAATTCACCTTGTAGTTTAATTTTTCAATTATAACATTAAATTTTTCAAATTTGACATTGTGGACTTTGTTGTTTGTCCAAAGTATGTTTTTTAAAAAAGAAAATAAATTCATAGGTAGTAAATAAATAGGAAAAGGGTGATAGTCTTCCAACAGTTTAGTTAGTTAAAAAGTCTTTTTATAGCATATAAAATTCTATGATAATTAAACATTAATGCAATACTATTAGTAATTGTTTTTGTGTGTTTTTATTGTGATAATGATTTTACTGGCCATTAAATAGTTAAAAGCATTTAACTGCTTTGTGTATAGGAACATAGAACATTATTATCAAAAACTTATATTTCTTGATATTTTCTGATGGGTCTAGTATAAGAAAATGGATATTAAATATAGGAGACATTCAGAGGTTAATAAAACATAATTTTTTGGTGGCTCAAAGATAATGTGTAAATTTTATATTGCTGATAAGGATTTTGGAAAAATGTTAGCATTTATATTTATTCCTGGGCAATCACATTTCAAGTGAAAATTAATAGATTCTTAGAAAATATGCATATCTCATAATTATACTTTTTTGATATGATTCTGACATGGCTTCAAAAGATAACTATTCAGATATCATTTCTTTTCTTTTTTTTGCTTTTAGAGCAGATCTATTTAAAAATGTGTCTTTTTCAGTTTAACTGTAGAAGTTTTAAGGACAAAAGGTCCCTGTGTGGTTGAGGAAAATGATCCCATATTTGAACGTGGTTCTACAACTACATATTCCAGCTTTAGGAAAAACTATTATTCTAAACCATGGTCAAATAAAGGTAACTAATTTTCATTTTATTTTATTTATTTATTTATTTATTTATTTTTTAAAGAAGATTTTATTTATTTATTTGACAGAGAGATCACAAGTAGGCAGAGAGGCAGGCAGAGAGAGGGGGAAGTGGGGTCTCTACTGAGCAGAGAGCCCAAGGCGGGGCTCCATCCCAGGACCCTGAGATCATGACCTGGGCCGAAAGCAGAGGCTTAACCCACTGAGCCACCCAGGCGCCCCACTAATTTTCATTTTAAATTGTATAGGTTATTTATTTGAAATAAAGTGAATTATTTTCTGTAAGTAAATAAAACACAAACTGTATTATTTTCTCTATAGCTACTTTTATTGGCACCTTCCAGTGAGGCTCCCTCTCCCAATATTATAGAACTGTATTTCTGGCTTTATCTTAGTATTTTAGGAATTAGCATTGTGGTCATCTGGGCCGGAATTTTCCTGTCAAATCCCTGTATAAAAAATAACATTTTTATGGAAAATTATTAGTGTTTTTAATACTCATAATAATGTTATACCTTCGTTGTATAATAAAGTTTGTAAAAATTAGGCTGTTAAAAAAGCTCGTAATACCTATTGAATGATATTGCTTATTCTTATAAAAATAATGCAGGTTGTTTTGGGAAAAAAGTAAAAAACAACAGACTGATACAGGGCAACAAGAAAGATTCTATACTTCCCTCCTCTGACTTCCCCAATCCTATTCTGTTGAAGTTACTTCTATTAGTAGTTTCTTCTGTGTTTTTTTTAAGCTACTTTCTTTCCTATACTAATTAGTGCATCTCATTTGCTTCCATTAAAGCGATAATTTATTGGCTGTGACTGACAGTTTTGGTCACTTGGAGACCAGAATGTTGTCGTCTTTTTTTTTTTTTTTTTTAATTCCAGCTGCTTTGGTATGAACATGCAAATTTCTTTTATCATGTTTCTGTATAAAAGTTTAGAGGTATTTGAGATTCATCAAGTTCTTTGCAACAAAATTGAAGATTTCTTAAATAATATTTAAGTACTCTCAAATTTATTAACTCAAAATATATACTTAATCTAAGATTTTTTTCCTCTGACATACTTATATTAATTTTCATTCTTTCTAAATCTTTTATTTTTACAGAAACAGATATGTTTTTTTTAGCCATCAGCATGGTAGGAACTGACTTTTCTATGATCGGACAGCTTTTTCCTCACAGAGCAAGGATAGAAATTAAGGTAAAGTAAACTCATTACATTCACTGATTGGAAAGGTCCAAAAATTACTATTTTTTTTAACTTTATTTAAATCTCAGTCCATCCTTGTTCACTACAGTGTTTTGGGTAGAACTTTCCCCTTTATAGCTCAGAAAGTAATGAAATGTTCCTCAATTCTAATATGAGTACATCCTCCTTAGTTTTAGCACATTATCTTATTTAGGTGTTGCCCACTTCGGAAATGGATTTGAGGGAGTACCAATAAAACCAAAGAAATTAAGATAAAAGAAGAACTAAGTAATGAGGAGGGAGAATAAATATACCAGAATATTTGGGTTAGCTTCTGAACACAATGTGTTTCTGAATTCCTCAGAAGGCATGGAGAGAAACATATTAAGTTAAATAATTCTCAATCTGAATTAACCATTGTTTTCCTAGGCTACCTTAACTTTCTGGACAGTTGGGGACACTATTAACAACAACAGTGGTGTAAATTAGTGCTTTAATATGCCTGAAAGAATAAGCATTCTCTGTTTTATTGTTCATTTTGTGAGAAACTGAATTACAGGTTTCCTGGGATAGAGTGCATTTGAGTGCACTATGTTGCTGTAATTTTCTCTCTCTCTCTTTTTTTTTTAAGATTTTATTTATTTATTTAACAGAGAGAGATCATAAGTAGACAGGCAGGCAGAGAGAGAGAGAGAGAAAGAAGCAGGCTCCCTGCTGAGCAAAGAGCCCAATGCAGGACTTGATCCCAGGACCCTGAGATCATGACTTAAGCCGAAGGCAGAGGCTTAACCCACTGAGCCACCCAGGTGCCCCTGTAATTTTCAATTTCCAATTGAATTTTCAGTTTCCAATTCATTTCCAATTTATAGTGAGATCTTTATTCAACCATGGGTTTTTTCTTTCATTAATTAAAAGAATATTAGGAAATTTTTTTTTTTTTTGAACTAGACTGGGCATGGATCCTTTGCATTTGGACTATGTACAGTGTAATGGTTATTCTGTTTCTGCAAAAGACGAAGAATTGTTCATATTATTTATGTTCCTTTTCTAATGATCTTTGTAAAGAACAAAATGTTAAAGCTAGAAATTGTCTAGGGGAACTTTCTAATCTGACTGATAAATTTGTCACTAGACTATTTCTCTCAAAAATTATTTAGATTTCTCCCCTAAGTTTAGTATAGTCCCTACAGGTCTTTGGGTAAAGTATAGAAAAGTGAAAATAGACTAGTCAGTCATATTGATTTTCAAGTGTTGAACCAGACTTGTATTATCTTTTTGTATGTTGAATTTTACTTTATTTCCTTGAGGGTTTTTTAATTTTAATTTTTATTTATTTATTTTTTTAAAAGATTTTATTCATTTATTTGACAGATAGAGATCACAAGTAGGCAGAGAGGCAGGCAGAGAGAGAGGGGAAGCAGGCTCCCCGCTGAGCAGAGAGCCCGATGCGGGGCTCGATCCCAGGACCCTGATATCATGACCTGAGCCAAAGGCAGAGGCTTACCCACTGAGCCACCCAGGCGCCCTTAAATTTCTTTTTTCATTTTTGTTCACAAGGGATATTCTGCAATTTTTAAAAATTCTTTGTCCAAAATGTTTTGGTACTAGGATTATGCTGGTCATAGAAAATGAATTGGAAAGTGTTCCTTCTTTGAATGGATTTAAGATTAGTGGTGTTTCCCCTTTAATGGTTGATAGAATTCAACAGTGAAACCATCTGGGCCTGTAATTTTCTTTGCAGGAAGAGTTTTGATTATAAATTCAATTTCTTTAATACCTATAGGTATACTCAGATTTTCAGTTTTGTCTTGTGTCAGTTTTGATGCTAAGCTTTTTAATTTATAGGTGTGACGTTTTCATACTGTTTACTGAAATTTTTAATGTGTGGTGGATAGTCTTCTTTGATCAATAATTGATGTTTTTCTTTTCTCTTTTTTTTACCTTTGTCTTGCTAACGGTATTTTGACTTCCAAAATCTTTTTAATGAACCACTTTGTAGCTGTAAGTTTTCAGTTTTTTGTGTATTCCCAGTTTTTAACTCTTTAATATTTCCTTTCTTCTGTTTACTCTGCTTTTAATTTTCTCTTTTGCTAGCTTCTTAAGATGAAATTTTAGGGGCCCCTGGGTGGCTCATTCATTAAGCATCTGCCTTCGGCTCTGTTCGGCTCCCTGCTCAGTGAGAAGCCTGATTCTCCCTCTCCCTCTCCCCTTACTTGTGTTCCCTCTCTTGCTGTCTCTCTCTCTCTCTGTCAAATAAATAAAATCTTAAAAAAGTTAGATTGATTATAAGCTCTTTTTCTTTCCTAATTAGACATTTAAATCTATACATTTTTATCTGAGCATTGCTTTAGTTGCATTTCATAAGTTTTGATAGTTTGTTTCCATTGTTCAGTTAAAAATATGGTCTAGTTTTCTTTGATTTCTTACTTTACAGATCAGTTATTTAGAAGTGTGTTGTTTAATTTCCAAATATTTGGGACATTGCTAAATGTCTTACCGTTTTTTAACTTCATTCCATTGTGAATGTCAAATAACATAATCTGTAAAATTTCCATCTTTCTGGAATTTAATGAGGTTTATTTTAAAACCTTTCATACTTAGTATTCCTGGTGCACTCACTTGAAATGTGTGTGTACTCTGTAGTTGTTGCATGTGTTATTTAGTTCTGTCAGTTAACAGAGAATTGACATCTGCACCATGATTATAGATAGATTGGCCTGTTTCTATGCTTACATCTATTACTTTTTGATATATATGAAGTTCTTTTATTTGGTGTGCTCATTTTTACTATGTTGTTGAACTGATGATACATCATTTGTCTTTCCCTTATTTTATTTAGCACAATGCTTTCAATGTCCATTTGTGATGTTGCAAATAGCAGAATTTTTTTCTTGATGGCTGAATAATATTCCTATACACACACGTATGTGCCACATTTTCTTTATTCATTTGTCACTGGATTGTGTTGGCTGTTGTAAATAATGCTGCAGTGAACATGAGGATACTATTATCTTTTTACTATAGTGATTTTATCCTTTCAGGTCAAGATCCAGAAGTAGAATTGCTGTATCATATGATCATTTTATTTTTAGTTTTTTTGAGGAGTACCCACGCTGTTTTCTGTGGTGGCTCCAGCGATTTATCCAGTCTGACACTCTACCTTTTAATTTAATCTAATTATAAATTGCATTTCTGACTGAGATGAGGAAGTATTCATTGAATTCTTATTTGACCTTTGATAAAAATAAGACAAAATGTCTGTTGTACATTTCCAGGTAATAATTGATTTACTGTAATGTGATAATTGATATGATTGGACTTAAGTCTACCATCTCACTATTTCCCACTTAACCCATCTGTTTTTCAGTTCTCATTTGCTGCCTCCTTTTGGGTTATTCAGATAATTTAGTGTAATTTTCTCTCTTGTACCATTTTACTTTTTTTTTTTTTTTTAAGATTTTGTTTATTTATTTGACAGACAGAGATCACAAGTAGGCAGAGAGGCAGGCAGAGAGAGAGGAGGAAACAGGCTCCCTGCAGCGCAGAGAGCCCGATGCGGGGCTCGATCCCAGGACCCTGGGATCATGACCTGAGCTGAAGGCAGAGGCTTTAACCCACTGAGCCACCCAGGTGCCCCCCATTTTACTCTTTATACTTCATACTCCACAAGAATTAAGCTCTTAAGAGTACATTCTATTTATCTTTCATCTTTTGTGCTATTATGCGTTTCATTTTTACATTACCCAATTTTATGTCCAACTTATTTTGGCTTACAGTCTTTTATCTTTAAAGGGAGTTGAGCACAAAAGAGAAACTAGTTCTAATTTGTAGCCATGTTTAATATTTAGCCACCAATTTTGATGCTTTGCATTTCTTTTTGTAGGTCTGAATGTCAGGTCAGTTGTTGAAAATTTCTCTCAGTTTTGATTTATCTGAAGTTCTCTGTTTCAGCTTCACTTTTGCAGGATATTTTTACTGGATATGTAGGTGGTTTGAAAGTTATTGCTTTCAGTGTTCTAAAATTGTCGTTCCATTGTCCATTGGCTTCTAGTATTTCAATCAGTCATATTTATGTTATTCTTTCCTCGTATGTAATAAATTGTTTTCTGTGGCTATTTTTGAGATTTTTTTTCTTTAACTCTGGTGTTTAGCAGTATGGTTATGATTTGCCCAGGGATAGTGTCTTTTCTATATTTTTTCCACTTTGTTCTTGCTCTCTGGGACTCCATTTATATGTGTTTGGTTACTAAAGCTCTGTTTGTGTTTTTCTGATTTTTTTTATATTGGTTTCCGTTACTGTGTTCACAAGTTGACTAACCTGTCTTCTTTCTTCAGTCTGCATATAAGCCCATTCAGTGAATGCTTCATTTCTCATGTTATAGTTTTCATTTCTGTAATTAATACTTGGTTATTTTTCTTAGTTTCCTTTCTTCTGCTGGGATTTCCCTATCTATTCTTTATTTGCCTTTAAATTATTGAACATATTTATAACAGGTGCTTAAACTTTCTTGTCTACTAATTTCAATGTCTATGTCATGTTGATCTATTTCTGTTGAGTCTCTTTTTATTTCCTTGTGTATCACATTTTTCTATCTTTTGTCATGTCTTACGGAGTTTTTTTTAATTGAGTACTAGACATTGTGGATGGTATGTTTGATAATGTCTAGATTATGTTTGTTTTTTTCCTTTGAAGAGTGTTGTTTTATTCTAAAGGGTAGCTAATGTTCTCCCAACTCTCCTTGTTCCTTTCAAGGCTTGGTTTTAGGCTTTAATATGGCAAATCTAGACTGGTCCCTATTCTAGGTTTCTCATCTGAATCATAGAAAATAATTTGAATTACTGTTTTCTATGTTCTCCAAGGACTACCATATTAGTACTGTTCTAGATGCACAGGAGAGAAGGTAATTCATTATGTATAGGGGATGTTTTAGGGCATTAGGATTTAATTTTGCTAGAACCACAATTGAGAAAGGCTGCTGTAAGACTGTGGTCCTTATCTCTAAGGACTGTGGCTATTCTGGTGACTGAAGTAAACAGGTATGAACTTCCCATTTGTGTGGGCTAAGATTCTCTCACCTCATTGTGTTGTCTGGCTGCTACTATCTTTCTTCTGTTCTCCTTCCTAGTAGAGAACAACCCCTTCATGGAGGGGTTGTTCTCTACTAGGCCTTATGATTTGGGCACGTGGAACCCAGATGTAGAATAAGGACCTGTGGGATACTTCTACTGGGCTTGGGAGGCTCCCTCCCCTCCTTTTTTTTAAAAGGTTTTATTTATTCATTTGACAGACAGAGATCACAAGCAGGCAGAGAAGCAGGCAGAGAAGCAGGCAGAGAGAAAGAGGGAAGCAGGCTCCCTGGGATCATGACCTAAGCTGAAGGCAGAGGCTTTAACCCACTGAGCCACCCAGGCACCCCTTGGAGGCTTCCCTTTTAAATAGCTGTCTTTTCTCTAGAACCCCTGAAGATTCTCTATCTCCTTAGCTCAGTGAAAGTTCTGCTCCCTTTGGCCTTTATTTCCTTTTCATTGCTTAGGAAATGTAGCCCAGTCAGAGAGCCAGGGTGAACACTGGTACATCTTACGTGTTTCCATTCTCTCTGGAAATGTGGGATTGTGGTTTTCTTCGCTCTTACCATTGTTCAGTGTTTGGAAATAGTTGATTCATTTAGTCTGGAATAGTTCTTGCCTATAAATTCAATGGAATAACAATTTAAACATTTAAAACATTTAAAAATTTTTTTAAATTGTTCTCAGTTATATTCCCATTTAGGTAAAATATGGTGGTGTTGTTTTAAAATTGAATAATGCCTAAAGCCTATTTGCATTTCTTTTAGGATGTTTAATTTAGTGATGATAGCCTGTTGAGGAGATGTTTAAAGAATAAAATAATCTTCATAGGAGAAAGATGATGATCTTTGAAAAGTTCTGTGTTACTTGGTAATAAGTTTTATGAAGAAGATAAAGATTGGAAAAGAAGGGTAACCTATAGATGAAAAGATGTTGAAGTTCTATGAAGTTTTAAAAAAGTGGGCCAGGTTAAACTGAAGAGTTTAAAGATGTGCCCTTGAGTGATAAACAGTAAGGAAACGCAAGAAAGTGTGTTTTTTAAAAGACAGGTTAGTGGTTAGGTTTTTTCAGAGGGAAGAAGGGGGCCACGAAGTGCTGCTTCTAATTGTTCTCTGTTTTTGTCCAGTAAAAACTTTGATTTTTATATTTTCAGTAAAAACTTTTAGACTGCTGATCTGTAGAAGGGAGAGATTAGTGATTATTTACTCCTCCAGGGTATGTGTGCATTTTTTGACATTCTCAAACACAGACTTTAATGACTTTTGGATGGAATCTTTTTTTTTTTTTTAAATTTTATTTATTTATTTGACAGAGAGAAATCACAAGCAGACAGAGGCAGGCAGAGAGAGAGAGAAAGGGAAGCAGGCTCCCTGCTGAGCAGGGAGCCCGATTCGGGACTCGATCCCAGGACCCCGAGATCATGACCCGAGCCGAAGGCAGCGGCTTAACCCACTGAGCCACCCAGGTGCCCCTTTTGGATGGAATCTTAAACTTTAACTATCTCCATCTTAAAGTAATCTGGAGTGCAGCTGAGAATGATGCAATCTTTAGTGCTCAGATAATCAAGAAATGTTCCTTAATATAAAGATGGTTCTAAAGATAAACTGCCTGATTCAAAAATTGCTTAGTTGTTTCTTTACAGTCTCTCTTCCATGTCATAAAGAACATTAAAATAATAACAAGATTTTAACTTGATGCAAATATATTAGTTTTTAAAAAACTAATAGTAGTTAGCTTAATTGATTATAGTTTGATCTATTACCAGGCTAATTGACTTTATTTATTTGTATTATCTATAAACTTCACTTCTATTGCTGATTTATGCTGTTGATTACAAGGAGGTTCAGATTATAAGGAGGTTCAGGAGGTTCAGAAGTTATTTTAAAAAATTTTTTCATTTGAGAGAGAGAGAGACAGAACACAAGCAGGGGGAGAGGCAGAGGAAGAGGGAGAAGCAGACCTCTCACTGAGCTTTAGAACCTGACGTGTGGCTCAAACCCAGGACCTGGAGATCATGACCTGGAGATGATGACCTGAGCTGAAAGCAGATGTCTAACCATTTGAGCCACCTGGGCACTCCTTTCATTATTTAAAGCTGGAGGCTTAAGCTGCTTGCCTCTGGGCAAAGACATTATTATTATTATTTTTTTAAAGATTTTATTTATTTATTTGACAGACAGAGATCACAAGTAGATAGAGAGACAGGCGGGGTGGTGGGGAGCAGGCTCCCTGCTGAGCAGAGAGCCTGATGTGGGGCTTGATCCCAGGACCATAGGATCATGGGATCATGACTGGAGCGGAAGGCAGAGGCTTTAACCCACTGAACCATGCAGGCGCCCCTGGGCAAAGACATTATTTAGGATAGAATCATTTGTTATTATAAGAATTTTATTTTAATGTTTATTTTTAAATGTAATCTTTACTTTTTTTGATACTCTTTTCAGATACTCTTTTCTATTTAAGATTTTATTTATTTATTTGAGAGAGAGAGAGAGAGCACAGGCACAGGGAGCTGCAGAGGGAGTGGGAGAAGCAGGCTCCCCACTGAGCAGGGAGCCTGACATGGGGCTTGATCCCACAACCCTGGGATTGTGACCTGAGCCGAAGGCAGATGCTTAACTGACTGAGCCATCCAGGTGCCCCACTTTTTAATTTTTTTAGAGAGAGACACACAAACACACACACACACGCACACAAATGTACATGTGAGCAAGGGGGATGGGCAGAGGGAATGTGTGTGAGAGAGACTTTCAAGCAGACTTCATTTATGCCCGGTGCTGAGCCTGAGCAGGGCTTCATCTCATGACCCTGAGATCATGATCTGAGCTGAAATCTAGAGTTGGATTCCTAACTAATGAGCCACTCAGGCACCCCTGTAATCGTCACTTTTTTAATGGGAGAAAATTACTATAGGTTTTTTTTTTTCTTTTATTAACAGAACAAATTTAAACGTGAGGAGAAAACAAATGGATGGAGAATAGACAAAGCCTTTCGTAAGTATTAATATCTCTTTTACAACATATCACTTGGAGATCGTAAAAAATGACCAGTCTTTTGTGTTTAGTTCCATTGTGTTTTAGATTTGTTTTGTCTCTTTATTGTCATAGGAAGAACAAGACTGGAGCTTTTTCTCTTGAGGAGTGCAGGTCTGGGAACTGATAACAGATCTGTAGCGAAGGGAGTGGATAAGCGAAAACATCAAGAAGCAAGAAAGCAGAGCTCTGAGTTCCAGAAGTTATAGAGGAACTGAGATAGAGAGATCTCATGCTGGGGAGGGGCAGAGAAGGAGGGAGAGAGAGAATCTAATGCTGACTCCCCCCTGAGCACCTGACGCAGGGCTCGATCCCAGAACCCAGAGATCAAGACCTGAGCCAAAATCAGGAGTTGTATACTCAACTAGCTGAGCCACCCAGGTGCCCCCCGAAGACACCATTTCTAAATGTTTTTTGTTTTGAGGAAACTGTATTCAAGAAATTTCTAGAAGAGCTTACACTATAGATGATTCATTCTTGTGGACATTCAGTAAACAATACTGAATATTTCCTGTGTGCTAGTTAGTATTCTAGGCATTGGGGATATGATGGTGAACAGGGCGGATGAGAAGGTTGTTGTTAGAGCCATAAGTCTAATTGAGTGGGGGAAAGGATAAAGTCAGTAAGCATCATTAATTGCAGAAAGTGAGTAATTTCTAAGAAAAAGAAAAGAGTGGGTGAAGAGTGGATGTGTAGATCAAGTTGTCAGGAAAGTTTTGTTCGAAAAGATGGCATGTGAATTTATACCTGATTTGAAACAATGATACATATTTTTTAGCTTTTAAGTAATAACCTCATTGAAATGAACATTTTTTATTTTTAAGTCTGGAGGAAAACATCAAGGGATCTGACCGAAAAACAAATTTGAATGCATTGTTAAAAATAGTGCCTGTAGTAACTCCTGGCTAGCTCAGTCAGTAAGAGCTTGCAACTCTTGATTTCGGGATCATGAATTAGAGCCCCATGTTGGGTGTAGAGATTACTTAAAAAAAAAAAAAAATTTAAAGACAGATAAAGATTTGATACCAGGCGCTTTGGGTGGGTGGGTCAGTCGTTAAGGGTCTGCCTTTTGCTCAGGTCCTGATTCCAGGGTTAGGGGATTGAGCCCTGCCATTGGGCTCCCTGCTCGGTGGGAAGCCTGCTTCTGTCTCCCCTATTCTCCCTGCTTGTGTTCCCTCTCTTGCTGTGTTTCTCTCTGTCAAATGAATTAATCTTTTTTTAAAAAAAGGTTCAGTACTTTAAAAAAAATAAAGTAGTACCTGTATTCTTTGTCTGGAAGACAGTTATCAATGTTTCATGATAAGTAAATGTATTCAGTATCCATTTGCTGGAGTGCTAATCTCAGAACAAAATCTCAAGTGAGAACTGATAATGTGTTTACTTTATGAGTAGGCACTAAGGCAGGTGACTGGACTCTACACCCAATGTTGTGTTGGGCCCTTATGACTTCCAGGAATGACTCCTGGAATATCTGGATTTTTTTGGTCCTCAGCCTCCTCCATTTTGGAGAGGTAGTCCTGAAATCGTATTACATTTAGTGCATTATAATAAGAAAAGAATCTATAGATCTGCAGTTTTTATGGGGGTGTAGAGGCATTGTTAAAATCATTATAATAGAAAACTGTTAAATTCACTGATTTGGGTGCTTTATAGTGGAAAATTAAAAAAAATTTAAAACCTCAATTTTTTTCTTTTTTTTTTTTTTAAAGATTTTATTTATTTATTTGACAGAGAGAAATCACAAGTAGATGGAGAGGCAGGCAGAGAGAGAGAGAGAGGGAAGCAGGCTCCCCGCTGAGCAGAGAGCCCGATGCGGGACTCGATCCCAGGACCCTGAGATCATGACCTGAGCCGAAGGCAGCGGCTTAACCCACTGAGCCACCCAGGCGCCCCTCAATTTTTTTCTTTTATAACATTTTCAATTCCTTTGAGAATTTTTTTTTTTTTTTAATTTATTTATTTAGGGCGCCTGGGTGGCTCTGTGGGTTAAGCTGCTGCCTTCGGCTCAGGTCATGATCTCAGGGTCCTGGGATCAAGTCCCGCATCGGGCTCTCTGCTCCGCAGGGAGCCTGCTTCCCCCTCTCTCTCTGCCTGCCTCTCCATCTCCTTGTGATTTCTCTCTGTCAAATTAAAAGAAAAATAATAAAATCTTTAAAAAAAATTTATTAATTTAAGCATTTTCTAGGTCTAGCTTGGGGCTTTAACTCACAACTCCAAGATTAAGAGTTGCATGTTCTACCAGCTGAGCCAGCCATGGGCCCCATCATCAGAGAATGATTTTTTTTTTTTTTAAGATTTTATTTTTTTTATTTATTTGACAGAGAGAAATCACAAGTAGGCAGAGAGGCAGGCAGAGAGAGAGAGAGAGGAGGAAGCAGGCTCTCTGCTGAGCAGAGAGCCCGATGCCGGACTCGATCCCAGGACCCCGAGATCATGACCTGAGCCGAAGGCAGCGGCTTAACCCACTGAACCACCCAGGTGCCCAGAGAGAATGATTTTAATGGTGTATTTTTCAGAATCATTTTTGTGGGTGGTCAGAACAGAAAAAGACTGGGTCCACAATAGACAGGGCCTTCAGGAATTCCAGGTTTGGGCTTGGTTTTTTGAGGCTGATTTGTTTTTGTTATGGTATATGCCTCTATTTCTTTCTTGAAGATTTTCTTTATCTACTTGACAGAGAGAGCAAACGAGCACAAGTAGGTGAGCAGCCGAGGGTGAGAGAGAAGCAGGCTTCTTGCTGAGCAGGGAGCCCACTGCGGGGTTCAATCCCAGAACTCTGGGATCATGACCTGAGCTGAAGGCAGATAGTTAACTGACTGCCACCCAGGCGCCCCTATATACCTCTTTTTCTGAGGCCATGTTGTAGTCATCTTGCAATTAAACCAATCTTGGGGCTTATGTATATAAAGCACAATTTCTTCTACATTCACTGTATTGTTGGATATAGATATTAGGCAAGGATTTGACTCCTGTAATGGATTCATTCCTGGTTTGTTCATGGCTTGCTCTTTTTCTTTTTCTCTTTCTTTTTTAAAGTAGGTTTTATTTTTTATTTTTTATTTTTTTTAAAGATTTTATTTATTTATTTGACAGAGAGAGATTACAAGTAGGTAGAGAGGCAGGCAGAGAGAGAGGAAGGGAAGCAGGCTCCCTGCTGAGCAGAGAGCCCGATGTGGGACTTGATCCCAGGACCCTGAGATCATGACCTGAGCCGAAGGCAGCGGCTTAACCCACTGAGCCACCCAGGTGCCCTAAAGTAGGTTTTAAAGAGGTTTTAAAGATCAAGAGTCCTGTGACTCAGTCTGCCTACTGACCCTGCAAAGCACCCTGTTCATGGTTTTTTCTGATGTAATGTTGTTGTTGGCTATTTAGTGAGCGTGGTCCTGATCAAAATTCATTTGCTTCCTTTTTTGCTGATACTTGGAAGAGTAAACAGTGAAAGGGTTGTGTTGAAGAGAGGACATATCGTGGTGGGGAGGCTTTTGAGGAATTAGTCATACTAATTCTGAGCAATTCTGCATTCTTTAGTCTTTTCTTAAAGTTGGTTGATAATTTACTTACAGTGCAATTTATAGTTTGAGTTGTGACAAAGAGTATACCTGTATAACCACCACTCAAAATAAGGTATGGAACATTTTCATCACTTTGGAAAGGCCCCTTGTGTCCCTTTCTAGTCCGTTTCCATGGCTGTCTTGATGCAGGACCACCGCGGTTTTCATTTGAATCATCATAGGTTAGTTTAGCTTTGTACTAGAACTTCTTATTCATGGCATCATACAGTATATATTCTTTTATGTCTGCCTTCTTTTAGGCAGCATTTTTGAGATTTTTCCTGTAGTATTACTTATATCAGTACGTAGTTCCTTTTGTTCCTTTTTACTTTTTTTTTTTTTTAAACTAATGCAGCTTATTCCTTTTTATTGCTCGGTTTTCCTTTGAATACTACAGTGACTAGAGTTGGTTGTGCATTCTCCTGCTAATAGGTCCATTTGCTTTTGACATCATGATACTTGAAAATTCTTTCTCTTTTTAAAATAAAAATTTGAAGGTTCTTTTTCTTTTTTTTTTTTAAACAGAGGAAAAGCGCCCTTTTGACTTCGATTTTTTTGCTCATTTGCTTCAGAAAGTTCTTGCTGAAGAAGAGAAAAGAAAACAAAAATCTGTTAAAAATCAGAGTTTAAAGGAGAAGAAATCCTCTAAGCCAAGGAAAAATGTAAAAGGTAAAAGGAAGTGTGTTCTATTATTTAATAATAATAAACTTGGAATGTTGTCCCTTAAGTCTTTGAGCATTCCTTTGTAGTTCAGGTAGTTGAGATCATCAGGGCATCAATTGGGGAGAACTGGTTTTTCTCTAATCTTTTAGTTATCTTGCCCAAAGTAGTACTTCCTTGTAAATTTTATAATCGGCATAGCTGGTCTCTTTGACATCTTTATTGCATCTAGGGCATAGTTGTGGCTAATAAAAGAGCATTGGAATTTGGGGGTGTCGTGTTTGGTTACTTATCATGATTTTCCTTTGTATAACCTGGCAATAAGTTATAATATTTAAAAAGTGGAACTCTTGATACTTTTCCTTGTGACTGGATTGTATTGTTTGAGCACAGTTTATTTCTTAGGGTTAATGTTGACTTGTACTGGGTAGAAACTTGTTTGTATGTAGGTATTTGTATTTTTAGGCAGATACTTTCTTAATCATATGAATTTTGGTTTAGGAGGACAATGTTTACCTCTAGGAGGACAATGTTTAAACATTCCAGTACTTTAAAGAATCATGGAACTATGGCGATCTTTGTATGTTAGGTAGTCCACATCCTAGACCCTTTCTGTTTGTTTTAGTCACTTGGAAACAGCCTTGGAGATCTTGTTCCTTTTTCCTTAGGTCTCACAGTTTTAGTAGTGGAAGAGGCAGGACTTGAGCCTAGGGCCATAAGAGTCTGCTTTGGGGGTCTGCAAGACTACTGCTAGGTTTGATTATTGGCTTGGAGAGTCACAAGATCCAGCATATAGTTATATAAACAGTTGAGATTTGTTACAGTAAAAGGATATGGAATAAAATCAGCAGAGGGAAATACATGTGGCTCCAAGTTGAGGGGAATTTAGGTGCAAGCTTATGAGTCCTCTCACCTAGAGTTACCCAGTATATGCTGCTTCATTCCCATAGCAACACGTCGTGAAGAGATACGTAACAAATTGTCTACCAGCAAAGCTTGTTAGAAACTCAGTATCTGAGGTTTTTATTGGAAGTTGGTCATATAGACACCCTCTGCCTGGCACATATTAGAATTCAGAACTCCCAAAACGAAAATAGTTTTTCAGCATAAACCACATTGTTTGTACAAACATTTTAGGCCACTTTTGTCAGGCTGGTGTGAATTCTCCCTAAGAGCAAGTTTCCAGACACAGCCCAAAGGCCAACCTTTTAAGCAGGCCTTTGAAGGGATAGCAGTGAGGCCTGCCACATTAACTCTCCTCTGCACAGAGCAATTTTGCATTTCTTTTTCTGGAGCATGTCTGTATCACTTTAAACATCGTATTGGTAACTACAAAATCATTTCATTCTTTCGTCATTTCTTTTAGTAACTATACATGGCCCTTGGAGATTAAAATAGGTATATTAACATGATTATTATGTTATAAGTGAAAGCATGAGTAAATCATTGTATCCTACTTAATGGGAGAACTTTTCAGATATATTATTACAAGTCTCAGAATTGAAAAATTACTGTTTATTATTCTGTTAGAGAATCCACTTGTCTTCCCAGTTTTAAAATCTTGTTACGACTTTTTTTTTTTTTGAACCAACGTAAATGACACTGAATTTTATTATTTTTTAAAGATTAGATATTTTTAGAGAAGATGTCTTGATCGACTATGGTTGTGAAGTTAAGTTTGTTTTTGGTTGATGTCTCCATGGTGATCTCTTGTTTGGTTTTCTAAAAGTGATTTATTGTTTTCATCTTTTGATACAGTTAACTGTGAATATGCCTTCATAAAAAAGGCACTAGAAACTGTTTAAAAATATTTGTTAAAAAGATTGTTCATTGAAAAATAAATGGTGCAGAAAATAAGTTTGTTGAATTATCTTTTGTACCCTGCCCTGAAATCAAATTGTCCAGATTTTCTAGGGACAACTATTAGTAAACTTTTCTGTTCAAGTGTATGTGTGTCTTAGAGGATATGTAATTGTCTTTGCTTAATAAAAATGAGATCATATTGTATATATTTTCTGCAACTTGAGTTTTTTGGGCAACAATTTTTTTTAAATCTTTCATATTACTGCTCACAAACCTACCTCATTATTATTTGTTGTGTAGATTTTTTTTAAAGACTTTATTTATTTATTTTACTGAGAGAGAGACAGTGAGAGAGGGAATACGAGCAGGGGGAGTGGGAGAGGGAGAAGCAGGCCTTCTGCTGAGCATGGAGCCCAACGCTGGCTGAATCCCAGGACCCTGGGATCATGACCTGAGCCAAAGGCAGACGCTCAATGACAGCCACCCAGGCAGCCCTTTTGTGTGGATTTTTATAGCATAAGCGTATTACAACTTCTTTAGTCATTCCCAGTTGGATGTGTTAAGTTGGCTTCAAACTTTTGCCCAGATATCCTTCAGTATTTATCTTCTCCATCTTTTAAGAATTTTTCTTTAGGTTATTTATATGTTTATGACAATATCTTTTATTTTCAAAGTGAAAAAAGTTGCCAGTGAAGGAGGAAATGATGATCCAGATGTATCTCCAAGCACCAGAATTTCAGACACAGAACCATCTCAAAAGGATGCTCAGATAGTTGAAGAAGAACAGCACTCTCAGACTTTAACAGCACAGGATTCAGAACAGATTGCATTAGAAACAGACCTAAATCAAAAGAAAAGAAGAAGAAAGAATCAGGATGAAGTTGGTCAACAAGAAGTAAAAAATCTTTCAGAAAATGCCACTGTTCAGTTAGGTCATTCTAAAGGAGAAACATACGAAAGTAAGTTTCTTATATACATTAATAGTTCCTGTATTACTAGAGAAAACTTGTATTGTAGTATGATGTGTAATTTAAATAATTCTGAGTAGCACCAACTAGTAGCACTTAAGTTTTGTAGTTTGCATTCATGTTACTGTGTTAAATCCTTTTGTTTTCAATTTAAAGGAAAGAAGTTTATTGTTGAGGGGTAAAGAAACGAAAGTGACCTGTGGAGATTTTTCTCGGATGTTTCTGGGGCACTTGGGTAGCTCATTTGGTTAAGCATCTAACTCTTATTTTTTTTTTCTTTTTAATATTTTATTTATTTATTTGACAGACAGAGATCACAAGTAGGCAGAGAAGCAGACAGAGAGAGAGGAGGAAGCAGGCTCCCTCCTGAGCAGAGAGCTCGATGCGGGGCTTGATTCCAGGACCTGGGATCATGACCTGAGCCAAAGGCAGAGGCTTTAACCCACTGAGCCACTCAGGCGCCCTGGTTAACTATCCAACTCTTGATTTCAGCTCAGGTCTTGATCTTTTTTACTTAAAACCAAACAGTGATTAGGAGTCATTACAATGTATATAGTTAACTGTATATTGCTTGTGTCTCTCTTTTTTTTTTTTTTTGAAGATTTTATTTATTTATTTGACAGGCATAGATCACAAGCAGACAGAATCAGGCAGAGAGAGAGAGGAAGGGAAGCAGGCTCTCCACCGAGCAGAGAGTCCAACGCAGGGCTCTATCCCAGGACCCTGAGATCATGACCCGAGCCAAAGGCAGAGGGTTAACCCACTGAGCCAGCCAGGCCCCCCTATTGCTTGTGTCTCTTAATAAATCACAAGTGTTCATGATCTATGTCTACAGAGCACCTTTGAATCCACAATAAGTTGTTTAATTTTTATACAAGAGCTACTGAAATGTTTCCTTCCTTCCTTCCTACTACTTCCTTCCTTTCTTCCTCCCTCCCTTTTTTCATTTTTCTTCTTTCTCATTCTTTCTTTCTTTCTTACTTTTTTTTTTTTTTTTTGGTCTGTTAGAATGCAGGCATTTTGATACTCAGGATTTGCTAAGGTATGAGGGCTGAGAGATTTGGGCATATTTAGTCTCTTAAGAATTCATATGTGGATTACTTAAAGTAAATGATCAAGTAAATAGAGAAGAAGAAGATAGTAGCAAATCAGAAAAATATTTCTATAGAATTTAAATTTTATGTAATTCAGTTTTAGCAATATGATTTTAATAAATGAGTCTTGGTTGTAGCGTAGTGTAATTTTAGGCATCACAGTATTATACTCATTTGTGGTTTTCTAGTAAAGATACTACATAAAATGCAGAATAGCTCAGTAATTAAGAAGTTGGACTTTGGAAATCAAACAGACCTTAGTTTAGATTCCAGCTTTTTTGTTTGCTAATTATGACCTTGGATAGGTCACCTAAGATCTTGAACCCAGGTTCTTTTTCTCTTTGATGGGTTTACCACCTTCTAATAGGATTGTTTTCAGTATTAAAGGAGATAATGCGTTTGATGGGCTTAAAGTTTCTGTCACTTAGTAAATACTAAGTAAATGATAGCTGTTACTATGTTATTAATTATGATTTTTCTGAAGGAGCAGAATAGATGAGTCTACCTGTAACAAGTTATTTAACCATTTAAAATTTAAGCAAGATAGGGGCGCCTGGGTGGCTCAGGGGGTTAAAGCCTCTGTCATCGGCTCAGATCATGATCCCGGGGTCCTGGGATTGAGCCCCGCTTCGGGCTCTCTGCTCAGCAGGAAGCCTGCTTCCCTTCCTCTCTTTCTGCCTACTTGTGATCTCTGTCAAATTAAAAAAAAAAAAAAATAAATTAAGCAAGATAAAAGAATGCTACAAACTACCCAAAAACTTTGGGGTGATCCTCAAAACACAGTTACAACTTAAACAGTTGTAAGTTGATTATCTTTTTAAAAAATTTTTTAAAAAACTTTTTTCTAAAAAAACAAAAAACCCCACTTTTTCCTAATTTTTAAAATTTTTTAGATTTTTAAAGTTTTTATTTGTTTTTTTTAATTACCTTTTCATTAATGTTCTAAAATTAAGATCTCTGCCTTACACAGAGGAACTTGGATGTGGAATGCTTTTATGATTGGTAGGAAAAATGCTGTTTTATGTAAATTCCTTTGTGCTTAAAAAGTTGATGTTTTTAGGGGCGCCTGGGTGGCTCAGTGGGTTAAGCTACTGCCTTCGGCTCAGGTCATGATCTCAGGGTCCTGAGATCGAGTCCCACATCGGGCTGTCTGCTTAGCAGGGAGCCTGCTTCCTCCTCCCTCTCTCTCTGCCTGCGTCTTTGCCTACTTGTGATCTCTCTCTGTCAAATAAATAAATTAAATCTTTAAAAAAAAAAAAAAAAAGTTGATGTTTTTAGAATAACGTGCATTTTGTATTCATAGATAAAGGTCAGTCTTTAAGGGAGATAAATGAAGATGAAGTCAATAAGGAACAGAAGCTTTCTCGCTTACAGAATATGGATGACATTGTGGATTTATCCTCCAGTGAAAAAGCTGAGAAAAGAACTGACCCTATCCTTTCATCAAGGTATTTTTCTATACCTTTACTGACTTTGTTTACATCTCCTATCAGTTACTGAGAGGGGAGTGAAGTCTCCAGCTGTAATTGTGAACTTGCCTGTTATTCTTTTCAGTCGTACTTGTTTTTCTTCAATTCTTTTGAAGCTCTTGTTAGGTGCATGCGTAACTAGAGTTGTTGTATTTTGGTGAAATCACCCTTTTATCATTTGTGTGTATCATTCTGATATTACTCTTTTTTTTTTTTTTAAGATTTTATTTATTTATTTGACAGACAAGAGATCACAACTAGGCAGAGAGGCAGGCAGAGAGGGTCTAGGCAGAGAGGCAGGCAGAGAGGGTGGGGAAGCAGGCTCCCCAAGGAGCAGAGAGCCCAATGTGGGGGCTCAGTCCAGGATACTGAGATCATAACCTGAGCCGAAGGCAGAGGCCTGACCCACTGAGTCATCCAGGCGCTCCACTGATACTGCTTTTTGTTCTGATGTTTACTTTGCTACAGCTGTCTTGTGGTTGGTGTTTGCATGGGTTTCTTTTTTCCTTTTCTTTCTTTTTTTGTTGGGAGAGAGCAAGCACGAGGGTGGGTTGGGCAGGGTAGGGGCAGAGAAAGAGAGAGAGAGAGAAGCCACAGCAGCTCTACTCTCAGTGTGGAGCCCATGTAAGGCTCGATCTCATGACCTGACACTTAACCAACTGAGCCACCCAGGCGCCCCTGAGTGGCTTATTTCACTTAGCATACTGTTTTCAGGTTTCATCTGTATTACAGCATTTGACAATATTTCCTTTTTAAAATATATTTCTTTATTCATGCATCTCTCAGTGAACATTTAGGCTGTTTTCATCTCTTGGCTATTTTAAATATTGCTGTAACAAACATTGGAATGCAGATATCTCTTTGAGCTTCTGTTTCCATTTCTTAATTTCTTTTAGATAAAGACCCAGAACAGGGATTACTGAATCCTATGATTGTTCTGTTAATTTTTTTTACATTTTATTTTATTTTATTTTTTTACCTAAAAAATAGTTTAACCCCAATGTGGGGCTCAAACTTACAACCAAGATCAAAAGTCACATGCTGTACTGAATGAGCCAGCCAGGCACTTTTTTATTTTTAACTTTTTGAGGAGCCTCCCCACTGTTCTTCACAGTGGTTGTGCTATTTTACCTTCCCATCAGCAGTGCACAAAGTTACCAGTTTTCCATATTCTCACCAACACTTACTATTTTCTGTTTTCTTTGTGTTTTGAAGGTGGTTATTCAGACATAGGGGAGATGATACTTCATTATGGTTTTGATTTGCATTTCCCCAATTAGTGATTGAGGAGCTTAACATATGTTTATTGGCCATTTGTATGTCTTCTTTGGAGAAATATCTATTCATTCCCCTTTCATATTTTTTTTTTAATTTGGGATCTTTTTTATTTTTATACACATGACAAGATTTTACACCAAGAATAGTCAGTTAAATAGTACAAATTTACATTCATGAGGAATGTTAAAAAAATTTCAACTAAAAAACCCACTTCTGTCTGTGACCCACAAACCCAACATTTTACAGTGCAGTGGTGTCCCCTTTCATATTTTTTAATTACGTTATTTAAATTGAATTATAGGTATACCTGTTATATTTTGGATATTAAGCTTGTGTCAGATTAATGGTTTACAGATTTTTTTTCTCCCATTCCATAGGTTGTCTTTTGATCTTGTTGATTATTTCCTTTGCTGTGCTGAAGCTTTTTCGTTTGATTATTTCCTTTGCTGTGCTGAAGCTTTTTCATTTGATACTGTCCAACTTGTCTGTCTGTGCTAGTTCATACAATTTGGAAGATTAATAGTTTCTTTGAAGCTGGGCCTATGGACCTTGGATCCTTAATTTGCTAGGTGACAGACTATTTATTTATTTATAAAAAGATTTTATTTATTTATTTGACAGATTACAAGTAGACAGAGAGGCAGGCAGAGAGAGAGAAAGGGAAGCAGGCTCCCTGCTGAGCAGAGAGCCAGAGGCGGTTCTCAATCCCAGGACCCTGGGATCATGACCTGAGCGGAAGGCAGAGGCTTTAACGCACTGAGCCACCCAGGCGCCCGGTGACAGACATTTATATTGTGACTTCAGAGATATAACTAATTTAATAAACTACACCTAAAAGATACTGTGGCACATTTTAGGGGAGAAACAACCCTGTAATGACTGCTAAGATTCTAGCTGGTTTTGTAAAAACAGCTGATACTTAAATTATCAATTATACAAGAGCAAAGTGTCATGAGTGGTAAAGACAATTTGAAATGCATTTCTGGGGTGAAAATGTATTAATAAATCTAAAGCTGGAGTAATTAAAGTAGTGTGTTATTGGCACAAGGACAAATTGTCTCAGCAGAAGTGAATATAAAGCCTAGGGGGAAAAATTTAGGAATCTGATAAATGGGGCAGAGGTAACATTAGAAATTTGTGGGTGAAGATTGAATGAAATATTCACTAGATGTTTAGATATATCTAATATTAGATAGTATTGGATCCTTATTTCACCCTGTATGCTAAATTTCTGATAGATTTAGGGCTACAAGGATGCTGAGTGGGTCAGTTAGTTAGTGTCTGCCAACTGAGCCACTTAGTCAGTGGGTCAGTTGGCAGACACTGGTTAGTGTTTGGCCTGATTAGGATCCCAGGGTCCTAGGATCGAGTCTTGAGTCTCGTGTTGGGTTCCTTGCTCAGCATGGAGCCTGCCTTTCCGTTTGCCTGCCACTCCCCCTGCTTGTGTGTGCTCCTGCCCCCCTCCCCTTAAATAAATAAATAAATAAATAAATAGAATCATGTGTAAAGCAAATCTTGAAAACTTTTAGACAAAGGTATTTGGAAATACCTTTGGCATGTCAAGGATTTCTTAAGGTATGAAAAACAAAACTTTAAAAGATAAAATTGACGAATTTGACCACAGTAAACTATTTCTTTTGACAAAAGGTTTCACAAGGAAAGTGAAAGGCAAGCATAGTATTGGGGAGGTTTTATGTAACCAGCAAATAACATATAAAGAGTTCTTATTGATTAGTTGGGAAAAGAAAAACACCCAGTAGGAAGAATGAGGTGAATGTTGTATGTGTTGCTTCTGGGTGCCAGTTAGTACATGGCCATCATTTATATCATTATTAGTTGGAGTATTTCATAATACGGCAGTCTTGCTTTGGCATACAGTGCTAAGTGCAGCTTATGCATATTGGCATTGTGTCCTCGGATTTATAAAACTTTTGGTTAACAGACTACCATGCAAAGCAGGGCCTGCCTGTATAAGATTGAAATGAGAGATTATTCCTTAATATTGCTCTGGTTTGCACATAGATTTGATTTGTCAACCCCATATAATTAAGAATTTTTCATTTTGACTTGAGTGTTTTCCTATGCCTTTTAATTTGTGGCTGTTACTTTCTCTGTAGGTACAGGTTTTTTTTGGTTGGTTGGTTGGTTGTTTCTGAGAGAGAGGGAGTATGTGTGAGTAGGGAGAGAGGGGAAGAGGAAGGGGGAAAGATTGATTCTTTTTTTGATAGAAAACTTTCTTTCTTAAGATTTTATTTAAATTCATGTTAGTTAACATATAGTATATTATTAATTTCAGGGATAGATTTTAGTGATTTGTCACTTGCATGTAACACCCAGTGCTCATTATATCAAGCGCCCTCCTTAATGGCTATCACCCAGTTATCCCATCCCCCAACCTCCTCCCCTTCAGCAGTCCTCAGGTTGTTCCCTAGAGTTAAGAATCTTAAGCAGCCTCCACTTTCATTGTGGAGCTTGACTTGGGACTTGATCTCACCATCCTGAGGTCATGACCTGAGTCAAAAATCAAGAGTTGAATGCTCAACCGACCGAGCAACCCAGGCACCCCTGAAGATACAGTTTTTAGCAATATGGTACAAGAAGGATCATAGAAAAGCCAAAATATTTATATTGATAATACCAAAATACAAAGTATCATTTTTCCAGGTTGTTTTATATATTAAGAAATATTTTAAGTAGTTATTATAATTATTATAAGTAGTTATTATAAAACACATATTACTAAGAATTCTTTTCCTCCTGTATTTTCATTTGCTTAGTGGTCAACAAGATGCCACATCACTAGGAACTGAAGCTTCAGAATCAAGCCCTTCAGGTTTGCCTTTATCAGAAGCTGGAATTAGTGCACTGTGTGAGGTGAATAATGTTGAAAGGAATTATACAGAAGAAAGCAGTGTTGACCTAAAAAATAAATCATTGTAAGTATTTTATATGTTAGGATTTTAAAATTTATTTTCAAAACTGTGATAATTTCTTATTTAAGAAAGGTTAATGTTTCTTTCTTTAGGGATTAGAAAGGGGTGGTACACCATTTAATATATAATTGTACTGTGGTCTGATTGTGACATAAGGGCTTATCACTTTATATTTCATTATAGAAAGATGCTCTTTTATAACCATGATAGGAATTTTATGCACAGTGGTGACTTATGCTGAAATTCTAAAATAATTTGGAAGCCTAAACATTTGCTGTGAGATACTTTTACTTGGTTTGAATCATTTTTCAAAGTAGTAGATTTTTGATATTGATGACTTTAAAGAAATTATGTTTCCTAGTGTGTAAATATTGATTAATATTTGCACTAAAAACACAATAAAAACACTATAAGAATCTGCCTTTGAAAAGAGATAGCTCAGAAATTCAGACTTCCTTGAGTCCCTCCTAAACTCCTCATATAGGCTTACACGCTCTTTAGTTTATGAATTCTTATTTATTTTCAGTAAAGCACAGTCACACTGAAAATGAAACTTTTTTTTTTTTTTTTAAACAAAAGTTTACTCTTTGGGATAGGCAAAATGGTCTTATGGCACAAACACCTAAAAGTATAAAAAGAGTAAAATATCCCTTCTTCTATGTCTGCATTCACTCTAAGTAACTTGTGTAATTTCTTTCTTTTTTTTTAAAAAGATTTTATTTATTTATTTGACAGAGAGAGAGATCACAAGTAGGCAGAGAGGCAGGCAGAGAGAGAGGGCTTCTTTCCTTCTGAGCAGAGAGCCCGATGCGGGGCTTGATCCCTGGACTCTGAGACCATGATCTGAGCCAAAGGCAGAGGCTTTAACCCACTGAGCCACCCAGGAGCCCCGTGTGTAATTTATTTCTGATTTTCTTTCTGAGATTTAACAAAAAGTATTTTAAAGCTAATGCAAATACATGTTCTTTATATTTTTTTGCTCTTCTTAAAGCCCTAATGATGATAATGTATGTGTGTATAGACACACACACACACACACACCCTAGACTTACACAGACACCATTTGCAATTTATTTGTTTTATATCTTGATACCTTTGCATGAAGATATTCCTTATTATTTTTGAATAGCTGCCTAGTGCATAGTGTTCTGGTGTTTGTGTGCTACTGAAGAGAGCACTTCATAGTGTTCTAGTATATATAGATGGATTAGAGTTTATATAATCAAAGCTCAACTGATGGTTATGTAGGTTATTTTTTCAAAGAGTGCTTAAAATCTTAAACCTCTGTCCTTTAACCTGCAAGTAAGTACAATGGACCCTTAGGAACAACACAGTGGTTAGGGATACTGACCCCTTGGCAGTTGCAAATCCACAAATAACTTTGACTCTTCCAAACTTAACTACTAATGGTCTCCTGTTAACCAGAAGCCTGATGACATAATTGGATGATTAACACATATTTTGTATGTTATATATATTATTTGCTGTAATCTTACAATTAAAGTAAGGTAGAAAAACAAAATCCTAAAAATGACAAAATAACATTTGTAGTAGTGTACTGAGCAGGCCAGCACTCAACTGATTGAGCAACTCAGGAGCCTCTCTTTGTTCAGTTTTTTTTTTTTTTGTTCAGTTTTAAAATGAGTTTTTGATGCTATTATTTGTAGGAGCTCTTTTTATTTTAGGGAGATTAGCCTTGTTCTGTGATTTGCAAAACATCCTTTCTTGGTTGGTAGTTTGACTTTTGACTTAGTCATGTAGAAGTTTTTGATTTTTATGTAGTTAAATTTCTGAATTTTCTTTCTTTTTTTCTTTTATGGCTCTTGAATTTTTAGTTAAACTTTATAAAGGCTTACCCCAACTTAGGGTTATAAAAGAATTCATCCTTGTTGACTGTATGGCTTTATTTAACTCTGATATGTTGGAATATACTACAAGTACAGTGCGAGAAATGGAGCTAATCTTATTTTAGTCCCCAGTGTTAGTTTTCCCATCACCATTGCTTTTGATATTGTTTGTAACAATACATTATTTTGTATCTCATTCTTGCTATTTTAAATGCTGCCTTTTTAAATGTACTTCTTTTGTGTGTTTTTTTTTAAAGATTTTTTTTTAAAGATTTTATTTATTTTTTTTAAAGATTTTTTTTTTTAAGATTTTATTTATTTTTTTGACAGACAGAGATCACAAGTAGGCAGAGAGGCAGGCAGAGAGAGAGGGGAGGAAAGCAGGCTCCCTGTGGAGCACAGAACCTGATTGATCCCAGGACCCTGAGATCATGACTTGAGCCGAAGGCAAAGGCTTTAACCCACTCAGCCACCCAGGCCGCTGCTCTTTCATGTGTTTTGAAGTCATCTTCTAAGTTTTCTTTTGTGTTTCATTTATCTGTTTATTCATGTTATCAGTACCAGTGTTTTAGTTATTAATGCTGCATAGTTGCTTTTTAGCATCTGGTAAAATAAGTTACCTCCTCACAACTCTTGTTTTTCAGTTTTCTTTTTTTTTTATTTTTTTAATTTTTTTTAAATTTTTTTTTTAAAAAGATTTTATTTATTTATTTGTCAGAGAGAGAGAGAGAGCAAGAGCGAGCACAGGCAGAGAGGCAGGCAGAGTCAGAGGGAGAAGCAGGCTCCCTGCGGAGCAAGGAGCCCGATGTGGGACTCGATCCCAGGACGCTGGGATCATGACCTGAGCCGAAGGCAGCTGCTTAACCAACTGAGCCACCCAGGCGTCCCGTTTTTCAGTTTTCTTTGCTACTCTTTGAGTAAACCTACAGGACTTCTTTTCTGCCTCTGAGTGGATTTTTAAAGAATTTTTCCAAATTTCATTTGACTGTGCCTCTGTGTTGGTGCGATTTAAATAATGTTCATTTAAAAAAATAAAAAATAATTTTCATTTCTTAGGGAAACAGATCAGTCAGGAAATGTTAAACTAATGGGAAGAAGACAACTGCAGAGACCTAAACCCAATTTATCAAGGGCAGTTGGGAAGAAATCTGTTCTTTCACAAGGTAAAACAGATGCAGAGAGCAAGAGTTTACATGCAGAAACTTCATTTGAAAAGGTATGGAATAAGACTCTTTTTTTTTTTTTTTAAAAAAGACTTTATTTATTTATTTGCCAGAGACAGAGGGAGAGAGAGCGAGCACAGGCAGACAAAGAGGCAGGCAGAGGCAGAGGGATAAGCAGGCTCCCTGCCGAGCAAGGAGCCCGATGTGGGACTCGATCCCAGGATCCTGGGATCATGACCCGAGCCGAAGGCAGCTGCTTAACCAACTGAGCCACCCAGGCGTCCCTGGAATAAGACTCTTTATAGAAAATAAGATTACAAAAATTTTCCCTAAGTAGTTGGGAATAAATTGTTTAGTTGATAATTACATGATAATGTAACTGATACTAAAACAAAGGTGCGAGAACTTACACATGAATATGAAATGTATCTTATCTCCTGTTTATGCATTTAGAACCTAGGACATACTTTTGCAAACATACTCATTAGCAGCATATCTCTTTTGTTTAACATATATAAATTTTCAAAATTTAAAAAATATTTTTTAAGATTTTTATTTATCCATTTGAATGAGAGTGAGAGAGGATAAGCAGGGGGAGCGGCAGAGGTAGAGGGAGAAGCATTCTCCCTGCTAGGCAGGGAGTCTGACTCAGGGCTCTATCCTAGGACCCTGGGATCATCTGAGCTAGAAGGCAGACTCTTAACCGACTGAGCCACCGAGTTGCCCCAGGTTATTATAATCTTGTAAAATTCAGGAAAATTGGGAAAGTACAGATTATTTTAAAAATCAAGACAAAAAGTACTTGTGATCTCATTATCCAGCTGCAACCAACATTTTAGCATATATCCTTCCAATTTTTCTATTACAGAATTTAGTAGTATTCAGTTTTATCTCTTTCTTCAGTTCTTAACATTTCATAAATATTTTTCCATATTATTAAATATCCTTTGAAAACATGGTTTTTAGTGACTTCATAATATTCTGTCAATGGGTAAAACTCAATTTAACCATTTACTCATTATAGAATATTTAGTCTGTTCATGGTGTTTGACATTTTATATAATATTCTAGTGAACATTCTTGTAGTTTGTCTAAATATTTACTTAGAATCAGAAATGTTATTATAATATGAACATTTTTTTAGTAGATTTTATTTATTTGAGAGAGAGAGAGGGAGAGAGCGCGAGCGTGCACCAGTAATAGGAGCAAGGGGCAGAGGGAGAGGGTGAAGGAGACTCTTTTCTGAGCAGGGAGCCCAACATGGGCCTTGATCCCAGGACCCTGAGGTCATGACAGCAGTCGGAGGCAGATACTAGCCAACTGAGCCACCCAAGTGCCCTGATTATGAACGTTTTTTAGGCTTTTGATTTCATATGGGCAAAAGGCTTTCCAGAAAGGATATACCAATTTTGTTCCTGTCAGTAGTAGGTAGAATTATATGTTTTATAGTGTTCACAGCTGCATCGATGATTTATAGAACTATTATTATTAGAAGAACAAAAAATGAAAAGTCATTGTTTTAATTTCCATTTATTACCAAGTTTGGACTTTTTAATGTTAAGTCAATAAAATGTAAAAAATTGAATTTATAGAATGATATGGAAAAGGATAAAGTGAATACATTGGACATTTCTGGAATGGAGAATACAGAGAGAGAGAACTCAGAAGCTGAGACTGTATCTATGTAAGTATTTAGGAAGTAGAATTCAAGAGTGACTGTAATAAGTTCTGTACTGGATAATGTCTGAATTTTACTTCCATTTAGTGTGCTTAAGTCTTCTTTTAACTGTAGGTGTATTGAAACATTTCAGTAGTGCTCTTTATGCTGCTGGAGAAATAAATTATGATATGGATCCATTGGGTATGCAGTTACATTTCTTCCTCAACTTACTAACAGGATTTTACCAAAGTCTTACTAGATTAATTAATGGTTAAGGTACATGTTTCTGGATAGCAGGTGGTTTCAAAGGGAATATTTAACTAGGAATGCAAATTCAGAGTAGGTCTTATTCTAATATGAATTTGAACCATTGGATTCTGGACTGTATATTTATGCTATAATCTTTGTTTAGGGCCCTGGAGGTATACATTACAAACTAGTATTCTTAGTGGAGAATGGTATTAAGTGTATGTCAAATATAGATGTTTTTCAGTTTTGTGATGAAATTACTTAAAGTTCGGGTTCCAGGATAATGTCTGTCCCAAAACGTTAAGGTTTAGAAACAGGGTTGGTATCTTTGAGGATTTTTTTTTTAAAGATTTTATTTATTTATTTGACAGAGATCACAAGTAGGCAGAGAGGCAGACAGAAAGAGAGGGGGAAGCAGGCTCCCTGCTGAGCAGAGAGCCCCGATGTGGGGCTCGATCCCAGGACCCTGGGATTATGACCTGAGTCTAAGGCAGAGGCTTAACCCACCGAGCCACCCAGGTGCCCCTTTGAGGATGTTTTTGAGGACACTTGTAATTATTTTTATATTCCAAATGGTTTACTTATTTGTATCGTGGAGAAGCAATACTGAAAACAAACATGTAACTTCAGAATAACCATAGTTCTATTCTTTTGTAGTTCTGGGTTGAGTGAAAAAATTGGTCTGCAGGAAGATGATCAAACAAAGACTGTCAGACCAGCACGACTAATGAGGAGCCGATTGCAAAGGCCAAAGCCAAATGTAGGTAAAGCTGCTGAAAGAAAAATTCTAGCATCACAGGAAAAAATTGAGGCCAATGTAAAAAAGAATGAAAGTGAATCCTGTGTTGCTAGAGATGTAAGTACTCTGATTCTTTCCGATTTTTTTGTTAAACAAGTACTTCAGCCTTCTTTTACCCCCCTCTTTAAACAGCAAGACTGTACCATTGTATACATTGTATATTAAATTTAAAGCCAAAATCTTAAGAGCCAGCAACTTTGCTACTTGTAAAGCAGTTTAACTCTGAGCAATCTAGATTTTGAGCATTTGCATAATGGAGCATCTGCTTTGCTCTTACTACTTCATGTTTACTTGCCTCCCCCCTCCACATTATTTAGGTGTTTAAATTATGCCTCCTTTTTGAAAATATAGCTAGATATGTGAATTTTAGCTCTGGCTTAAACACAGTAAAATGTTAAAAGCTTCCTATTAAAATAGAATTCCAAGAGCAAAGATGATGAATTTTAGGTTATTTACATAATAACTAGTCTTTGTGATAAGGGTAAGAGTTCAGATCATAGTTACATATGAATTTCTTTTGTTAAAATTCTCAAGGTCTATACAGTAATGGTACTAAGCAGAAGACAGACCCCAGGGAATAATTCTAAGAGACAAGACTGAAGCGCTATAACTTGCTTTCTGATTAAGAGGAAAAGAATGGGGGATTTGAGATTAGGTAGAAGATGTAGTTTATGAGATTTTTAAAAGATATTTAAATAACATTTTGAAAAGTGTCTTTTGAGAGTGTCCTTTGAGTATCATTTTATAATTGTGAAATGTTTACCATTTTCTTTATACTCAAATTGGACAAACTTTTCAATGCAATTTTTTATAAATGAGTGTTTCATTGTGAAACCTTAAAAATGTCTTTTGTTGTTAAGAGTCCTGAGCAAGTAGAAGATCAGTCATGTAAAAATGACTTTGAAGACATCCCATTACAATCTGAGAAAGAAGATAATTTTTTCCAAATGAATGTTAATGAATGTGTAAGGTAAGCATCATCTTAATGGTTATGTAATCTTTGAATTTTGTATGAGGTTTTAGAAATGTTTAATCAATTTTTTTTTAAAAGCTTTTATTTATTAATTTGACAGAGAGAAATCACAAGTAGATGGAGAGGCAGCCAGAGAGAGAGAGAGAGATAGGGAAGCAGGCTCCCCGCTGAGCAGAGAGCCTGATGCGGGACTCGATCCCAGGACCCCGAGATCATGACCTGAGCCGAAGGCAGCGGCTTAACCCACTGAGCCACCCAGGCGCCCCTGTTTAATCAATTTTTTAAAACAAAAGCAAATCAGATAGATTTTTTATGATTAAGATTACATAATATTCACTATATACCTAGACTTTTCAGGGCAATTTATGTCATAGCTTTTTTTTTTTTTTTTTTTTAAGATTTTGTTATTTATTTGTCAGAGAGAGAGAACACAAGCAAGCAGAGTGACAGGCAGGGGCAGAGGGAGAAGTAGGCTCCCTACTGAGCAAGGAGCCTGATGTGGAACTTGATTACAGGACCTTGAGATCATACTGAGTTGAAAGCAGCCGTTTAAGCAACTGAGCCACCCAGGCATCCCATAGCTTTCTTCTTAATTTCTTAGTTACTAGTGATTTGATGAGTTGATTTACTCCTCACAAATTAGACCTGATTAATATGCATATTAGATTAAATGTCTATGTTCAAACATGAAATGTAACTTACTTTCTTCTCATTGTTTCTTTGGGATTAGATTGATCCACATATGACCTTTATTCACATAAATTTTATGAAAAACCCATACATGGAAACCCATACTTCTTTTAGCCACATGCGTTTTTTTTTTTTATTTGTTATGTCCCCTCTGGAGGGTACCAAACAAAATCTATGGAATTACTAGTATACTTTGGAAAATGTTTTTCCTTTGGAAATATTCAGTGTGCACAGAAGTAGTGAGAACAGAATAGTGGACTCCTTGGCACTACTATATGTAGTTTGTGTGTGTGTGTGTGTGTGTTTAAGATTTTATTCATTTATTTCGTCAGAGAGAGATACAGCTACAGAGGGAACACAAGCCGGGGGAGAGGGAGAAACAGGCTTCTCACTGAGCAGAGAGCCTGATGCGGGGCTCGATCCCAGCACCCCAGGATCATGACCTGAACCAAAGGCAGCCGCTCCACGACTGAGTCACCCAGGGCACCCCACTGTTTATTATTTGTTTTCTTTTGTTTTCCTTTTAAATATTTAATTTATTTATTTGACAGACAGAGATCACAAATAGGCATAGAGAGAAGGGGGGGGGAGCAGGCTCCCTGCTGAGCAGAGAGCCCAATGTGGGGGCTTGATCCCAGGACTCTGGGATCATGACCCAAGGTGAAGGCAGATGCCTAACAACTGAGCCACCCAGGTGCCCTTTTAGTTTCAACAATTACTAGTGTTTTTTCATTCTTCACATTTAAAGTCTAGCCTTTCTTATACTTTTTTGTTCAGGTCATACTTCAATATGGCTATTTGAGATGCTGTTCAAATCTGGCCATATAAATGCATTGCTTAACTCTTAAGGCAATGCATATGCTGGATAAAAGATAGGAGGGGCCAAGAGGTAGGAATAGTAGACATAATTTGGTCTAGCTCCATTGCAGAGGATGGAGACTCTTAGCCAGTATTTGAGAACGATTGTGTGGTTGACAATTAGGTACGGTTCAGAGCCAGTTGACTACTACTCTAATTGACCTTATTGATAGATTTCTCTTTATACATGTCTCTATGTGAGTAGACATTTTAAAAATTCATTATTTCAAAACATGGTTTTTTCCCTCTCCTTTAATTTTTAGGTTTTATCCTGAGATGCCTGAGGCTTTCTTAATTTATTTTTTAGTTGATAATTCCTTGTCTTTTAGTAGTATTTTCTCAACCATCCTTTCTTTAGCTGGCAGTGTGGTTTAAAATTTGATTGTATGTTTTTTTTTTTTATATATACATATATAGTATTCAAGAGGATAAGAAGGTCCCAGTTCTAAAGACTCGATTTCAGAAACCAAAGCCAAATATAGGAAGAGGAGCTAGAAGAAGAGAAATTTTCTCAAAGAAAGAGGTGTCAGAGGAGATTGAATCTGGGCAATTTGCAGCACCTTTGAGAGAAATTACAAGAATGGAAGAAACCTTACCAAGGGAGAGCATATCAGTGGAGGCTAATTCTACTAAGGAAATGGAGTCAGTTTTAGGGAAAACTGAAAGAGACAAGTCTTCCAGAGAGAAGATACCAGAAATGATGACCAGCACTGTGGAAATGGAGACAGATTTGAACGAAACAGGAGGAGAGGTTTCCCCAGGGGACACTGTATCAGAGGTGTCTGATATCACTGAGGAAAGAGTGAAGAATTTGGAAGAAACTGGAAGAGAGGTTTCCCCAAGGGATACTGTATCAGACATGTCTGATGTCACTGAGCAAAGTGTGATAAATTTGGAGGAAACTGCAAGAAAGGTTTCCCCAAGGGATACTGTATCAGACGTGTCTGATGTCACTGAGGAAAGTGTGATAAATTTGGAGGAAACTGGAAGAGAGGTTTCCCCAAAGGATACTGTATCAGCGGTGTTTGATGTCACTGAGGAAAGAGTGATAAATTTGGAGGAAACAGGAAGAGAGGTTTCCCCAAGTGATACTGTATCAGAAGTATCTGATGTCACTGAGGAAAGAGTGATAAATTTGGAGGAAACTGGAAGAGAGGTTTCCCCAAGGGATATTGTATCAGAGGTGTCTGATGTCACTGAGGAAACTGGAAGAGAGGTTTCCCCAAGGGATATTGTATCAGAGGTGTCTGATGTCACTGAGGAAAGAGTGATAAATTTGGAGGAAACTGGAAGAGAGGTTTCCCCAAGGGATA
>NC_081568.1:97120354-97151706 GCF_022355385.1 Mustela nigripes
CTGTATCAGAGGTGTCTGATATCACTGAAGAAATAGTGACAGATTTGGAAGAAACTGGAAGAAGAAAAATACCCCTACAGGAAAATGCCCCAGAGGTCAGCACTATAGATGAAGTAGAAACACATTTAGAAGAAACTGGAAGTGAGGTTTCTGTAAGGGAAAATGTACCAGAGATTGTTGATGCCATTAAGGAGAGAGAAACACATTTGGAAGAAGCTGAAAGAAGAGAAGAAAAGGCCCCAGAGGCTAAGACTCAAGGTGAAATAGAGACAGATTGGAAAGAAATTGAAAAGGGAACTTCCCTGGGGGAAAAGGTACTACTGGGGATCAGTGCCACTGGGGAAAGGGAGATTGATTTGAAAGAAACTGGAGAAGGAGATCTTTCCCTGATGGAAAAGGTATCAGGAAAGACGACTGCTATTGAAGAAACAGAGGCAGAATCAAAAGAAACTGGAGACGTTTCCTCAAAGAAAAGCAGATCAGAAGAAATTAGTGCTCCTGAAGAAATGGCTGCAGATTTGGAAAAAACTGGAAAAATAGACATTTCTTTAAGGAAATATGGAGCAGAGGAGACCAGGACCTCAAGACAAAATGACACAGATTTAATGCAGAGCAGTAGTAGTTGCTGCAACACTGTGTCTTCACTAACTATCAAAGTATGTATTTTTCTGTTCTTTAGCAAACCTATTTTTGAACACTTTTTCAGGGAAAAATTATCAAAATAAAAACGGTGATTATTGCTCTTAAATCCCACAAAATTTAAAATCTCTAAAAGCTTTGAAGTCTTTCCCAGCCCTAAATTCTGTGTTTTAGGACCTTAAAGAAACTATGTATCTTTTAAAAAAGTAACTTAAAAATATATTTAAATGTGGTTAAGTTACTGTTCTTAATGTCAGTTTGAAGTTACTCTTAGCTAAAAGGAGTGTAGGGAATTAGACTGGATTAGTGCTAACTGTAATATGAACATAGAGTAGAATTATTTCTTGTGACCAAATGTCTTTCTTTTTTTATTTCCTGTCCCATTCCACTTTTATTTTTTTATTTTTTAAATTATTTAAGGAGAGCAAGTAGGAGGGGTGGACTAAGCAGACTGCTCTGAGCATGGAGCCCAACATAGGGCTCGATCTTAGAACCCTGAGACCATGACCTGACCTGAAACCAACAGTCGGATGCTTGAGTGACTGAGCCATCCAGGTGCCCCCCACCTTCCCTCCACTTTTAAATTTTCCTTTTTCTTCCTTTTTAAAAAAATATTTTTAAAATTTTACTTTATTTTAGAAAGGGAGAGAGAGCACTTATGGGGTGGGCCTTGGAGAGAGTCAGAGAATCTAAGGCACGCTCCGCACTCAGCATGAAGCGCTTTGTGGGGCTTGATTCCACACCCCTGAGATCATGACTTGAGTTGAAAATGAGAGTTGGACGCCCAACTGACTGAGCCATCCAGCTGCTTGTTTCCAGTGGGGCTGCTTGGCTGGCTCAGTCGGTGGATCATGTGACCTTTTTTTAAAGCAGGTGACTCTTGATCATGGGGTTATAGGTTTGAGCTGCATGTGAGGTGTAAAGATTACTTAAAAATAAAATCTTCAAAAAACCTCAAAAGTTTACTTGAAGTTCACATGATTGTGACATTTTCCATTTGTGCTGATTTCCTGTGACTATTCCTCTAGAATGTTAGCAGTGAAGTACTATCCGTGGTGCAGACACCTGAAGAAGAAAAAAATTCTGAAAAGGAACTGTCAGGTCACTTGAGTTGTTTGAAGACTTCTTTACAGACTTCTGAACCTGATAAAACAAATGACAAGGGGATGCTATCTCCAGATGTTCCAGAGCAGTTTTCAAATACTAATTTAAGGTATAAACATATTGGTCTGTGTGCTTTTAAAGACAAATCATCTTTGTTTTTTATTTAAAAAATATTTTTTGGAGGGAGAGAGCAAGAGCAGGGAGAGGGTAAGGAGAGGGAGAAGCAGGCCCTCCACTGAGCAGGGAGCTTGATCCCAGGACCCTGGGATCATGACCCAAGCCAGAGGCAGATGCTTAATTGACTGAGCCACCCATGTGCCCAAGACAAAGCATCTAAGGAGACATTTTCAGATTATCAGTAAGATTTCAAGGTGTATCTATAGCATAGTGTTAAACTGCTTCTAAGCTCTGGAATGATAGGGAGAGAATTTTGAGGTCATTATGACACTAGATTGAGAGAATTACTAACAAGAGAATTGTATGTAACATATAATCCTAAGTCAGTATGGGTGTGAGAGCCACTGTTTTCTCTTTGCAAAGATGATAGGCATATATTTCAGTTGTACTCCTTGTATTTTTCAGGATCTGCCAAATAGCCCAATTTGTTTACCTGTTAAGAATTAGATTTAAAGAGACATTGGGGAGGGTGTGTGTTAATGGTGAGTGCTGTGAAATGTTAAGACTGATGATTCACAGACCTGTTCCCCTGGGGCAAAAAATACATATGTTAATAAAAATATTTTAAAAAAATTAAAAATAAGAATTAGATTTAATATTTATTGCCAGTTTCTCAAGTTGTCCTAAGACTCTGTTCTCATTGCCCCTTAAACTCATTCTAAAGTTTGATAATCCTTTTTCCAAAAGCAAATCTCTTCCTCAAGAGCAGAAGCCACTAGAAATTAAACCAGCACCTTTTATGAGAAGTCGATTCAAGAGACCAAAACCGAACTTAGCAAGAGCAACTTTAAAGAGAGAGACTACAGAAGCAGAAAAATATGTACATGGGAAGAAATTGGAAACTGATAAAACTGAGACTGTTGTGGTGCAGCAGACCAGTGAACAGGTGAGCACACTCCCTTCTCAACATGTGAGTGCTATTCAAGGTGGATGTTTTTTGTCTTAGCTATTGCTACTAAAGTAAAACAGCTGGGGTTAACATTTAACAGATATTTTCTCATATAATTTCTATTGCATGTGAAATAGGAAAGGGGGATTAAGAGGTCCAGACTTCCCAGGGCCGCTGGCTGGCTTAGTTGGTAGATAGGCAAACTCTTGATCTTGGCGTTGTGAGGTTGAACCTCATGTTGGGTATAAAGATTACTTAAAAATATAAATCTTTTAAGAAGCACAAATTTTCAGTCATGAAATAAGTAACAGATAAGCACGGTATAGGGAATATACTTAATAATATAGTAACATATGTAGTAATATAGTAACATATGGTTATATATAGTGACTATAATTACTGTGGTGAATATTGAGTACTGTATAGAATTGTTGCATCACTGTGTTGTGCATGTAAAACTAATAAAACATTGTCAACTGTACTTTAATAATAATAAAAAATCCCAGTTCATTAAAAAGATAATAAAATGATGTATTTTTTAAAAAGTGCAATTTTGGATTAAAATTCTTTTTGTTTTATTTTTATTTATTTTTAACTATTTATTCGAGAGAGAGAGAGAAAGCATGACAGGGGGAAGGTCAGAGGGAGAAGCAGACTCCCTGCTAGCGGGGATTTCCCCATGTAGGGCTCCATTCCAGGACTCTGGGATCATGACCTGAGCCGAAGGCAGATGCTTAACCAACTGAGCCACCCAGGTGCCCCAAGTGTTTTAAAATGGCTTAGTTCTGGGGTGCCTGGGTGGCTCAGTTGGTTAAGTGTCCAACTCTTGATTTCGGCTTAGATTTTGATATCAGGGGTGTGAGTTCAAGCCCAGTGTGGAGCCTATTTAAAAAATAAATAAAGAGGGCGCCTGGATGGCTCAGTTGGTTAAACAACTGCCTTCGGCTCACATCACGATCCTGGAGTCCTGTGATTGAGTGCCCATCGGGTTGCCCGCTCAGCAGGGAGTCTCCTCCTCCCTCTGATCCTCTCCCGTCCCATCCTCTCTCTCACCCTCATGCTCTCTCAAATAAATAAATTTTAAAAAATCGTTAAAAAAGTAAAACAGTTCTTAAAATGCTTGAAAATTTGTATTTTTTCTTCCTGTTCTTAAATTTTAAAAAGGTGTATCTTTTTTATTGATTATTTTATCTGATGATAGGAATTGCAGATTGAAAAAATACATCATCTAAAAGTGAGAGTCCAGGGGCGCCTGGGTGGCTCAGTGGATTAAAAGTGAGAGTCCATTGTGATGTCCCATTTCTTCCTCCCAGGTTAATCAGTCATGTAACTATTTTGAGTATGTCCACCCATTCTTTTCTGTATATATACTTATTTACATAAAAAATAAAATATGTGGATATTTTCTTTGTTTTCCAAAAATGGTGTTATAACTTGCCTTCTCGTATTTTTCACTTAATATTATGAACATATTTCTGGATCAGTATATACAGATTTATCTTCTAAATTGTTCTGGATTGTTCTACTATAAGCAAATTATAATTTATTCAATACCTTACTGATAGGTTTGTCTTGTTCCCAGTGTTTTGATTTTGTTCATTGCTTTTTTGGGGGGCTATTAAATGGGTATAGTAAACATCTTTTATGTACTTTTCCATATACTTACTTGAAGATGTTTGTAAGATACATTTCTAGAAGTAAATTTGCTGAGAATTAAAATTTTAGTAGGTACCTTTCTGTTGTCCTCTGCAGAGACTCTACTAATTTATTTTGCTCGTAGTGTATGAAAGTTCCTGTTTCAGCCCTCAATGAAATTTTCCTTACCTGCCTTCTAGGGTGTGGCTTCCCTAATGACATCAAGAGAAAAAGACAAATCAGGTCACAGGGAGGAGGAGACTGTAATATTACCGTGTATACACAGTGAAAAGGACCTTTCACCTTCAAGTTCTTGTGATCCTGAAGCCATGTCTCAGCCTGTACAGACCCAGGAAAAGGAATTAGTTGTTTCTCTGGGGTAAACAGTGATACTTCTTTGAAAATCTAAAATATATGTATATTAAAAAAAAAAAAGCAAAGGAAAATCTAAAATATGAGGGAATTCTTCAAGTATTTCTTCATTGTTACTAAGATGTGTTAATGTATTTTAAAAGTGAATATCAAGAATACTTGGTTTATTTTTATTTATTTATTATTTTTAAAAAGATTATTTGAGAGACAGAGAGTACTCAGGGAGGAGGGGCAGAAGGAGAGGGAAAGAGAGTCTTAACCAGATGCCATACTGAGCACACAGCCCTCTGTGGGGTTTGATCTTATGACCCTGACATAATGACCTAAGCCAAAACCAATAGTTGGATGCTTAACTGACTGCACCACCCAGGCTCTCCAAGAATACTTGGTTTATTTTTATTCATGTGTCAGACTGTCTAAAATAGAAAATCACACTGAGTTAACACCTTTTGATGCTTACCTGCCTGTATTCACTATTAGCTACTTAGGGTTTTATGCAAAACACTGCATTTAAAAATACATGCATATAAGGATTATATTCATTATCTTCTTAAAAACTGTAGTAGAAAGATGCCTGGATGGCTCAGTTGGTTAAGCATTTGAATTAAGTTAGGGCATGATCCTGGGGTCCTGGGATCAAGTTCCACTTTGAGTTCCTTGCTTAGTGAGTGCCTGCTTTTCCCTCTCCCTCTGCCTGCTTCCCTCTCCCTGCTTCTCCCTGCTTATGCTCTCTCTCTTTGTCAAATAAATAAATAAAATCTTGACCAAAAAAATTGTAGTAGAAGACTTATTTACAGTTTTAACCATTTTTTATATAGATGGTCTAGTGTTATTAATGCACATTCACAAAAATGCACATTCATGTTGTTTTGCAACAGTTACCACATATATCTCCAGAACTTTTTCATTTTTCCAACCTGAAACTTAACCCGTTAACAAGAATACCCCATTCCCCTTCTTCCATTCCCTGGCAACTACCTTTATACTTGCTGGCTCCATGAATTTGAATTTTCTACATTACATAAATTCATTACCTTTTCAGGATTAAAATAACTATTTTTTTTTAAATAAAAGAATATATATCATTGAAGTAATTTGATTTTATAGTTAGAGAAGATTCAAATTTTATGTTTTTACAGTAGTTTTCATCTTACAGTCCAGCTCTCTCTCTTTCTCCCTGTCCTCTCTTCTAGGGCTCATAGAACAAACACTTTTCAGCAAGAAGTGAAGGAAAGCATTATTCCAACTGCTCGAATAGTAAGGAGCCGACTTCAGAGACCCAGACCAAACATAAAAAAGGCTGGACCGAGGCAAATAGAAAAAGGTGAAGCTGAAGGCATAATTAAGGAAGAAAGAACAGTAGTACAAAAAGATGAAACTAAAAAGTTCTTGACTGTGGTAAGTTATTGTTATGTAATTGAGCCTTCTAATGCATGTTAAAATACGAAATGGCATCTCAGACTAGGTTTAGAATATAGGCATGTGACACTGTCATTAATGAATATATAATATATCTAGTTCTGTTCTAGATTTACCATTCTAGATTTTTTTAAATGAAAACAGATTTTTCCCCTAATTAATGAACCTATTCATTATAAAAATATTCAATTAATACAAAATATTATAATAATATTGAGGTAACCACTGAAAACCTTCTGACGTATCTTACTGGGTGTATCTCCATGCATGCATGTGTGTATACTTATGTAAATTTAAATAATACAATCTCTGGGGCACCTGGCTGGTTCAGGTGGTAGAAAATGCAGCTCTTGATCTTTGGGTTGTAAATTTAAGCCCCACATCAGGTATAGAGATTACTGAAACATCAGATAATTTTTTAAAATAGTAAAGTCACTGCGTACATTTTTTAAAAAAAAATATTTTATTTATTTATTTGATAGAGATCACAAGCAGGTAGAGAGGCAGGCAGAGAGAGAGGAGGAAGCAGGCTCCCCGCTGAGCAGAGAGCCCAATGTGGGGCTTGATCCCAGGACCTGAGATCATGACCGAGCTGAAGGCAGAAGCTTTAACCCACTGAGCCACCCAGGCACCCTGTACACGTTATTTTTGTGACTTATATTTTATTTAATATATTAAGTGACTTTTCATGTCAAGAAGTATAGAGGTATATCGTTTTTCATTGCTGCATAACATTCTGCTGTTTGACAGTTTAACCAATCTTTTTTTGATCTATCTTTTGGTATAAATCTGAGTAGTGTAATGTACTTTTCAACAGATCTTATTTCTTTGTCCTTCTTTTTCTCTGTCTACCAAGGGGAAATCTAGATTTAAAGCCATTGTAATCTTGTTTGAAACCTCTCTATCCCCAGAAGAAATCATTGAACTTTTTTGGAAAAATTTTGGGGGTGAGGTGGGGGGTGGTAGGTGTTTACAACAGATAATTATTTAGTTTTTAAAGTGTCCTGTAAACATAATAATTGCAGTAATTGAAGCTTCTCTCTGAATTAGATAGTTTTATTTTGGACAAAAAGTGAACATTGCATACCTAGTTTGACTCTTCATTTTGAAAAACTCAATACCTAATGATTGAAATATTTTGGGAGGTATTAGAAAAAAAAAAATGCTACCATTCTTTTGTCATTTTAGCCAAGCTCTCCAGTTGGAACTGAAATTGAAGTTGTATCCTCCAAAGTTTCAGAAGGTATAACGTGTGAAAACCAGAGTCACATGGTCCTTGCAGAAACTCTTCATCTTAACAAAATAAATGTTTTAGATGAAAAGATGAGGTGAGTTTGCTTTTAATCAGAAAAACATAAAACTTCTGAAGATAAAGGTTGGAGAACTTGACATCAAGAAAATTTTGTGAAAGGTTAAAGCAATACTTAATTATGAAATGAAATTTTTTTAAATTTTTATTTTTTAAAAATTTTATTTATTTGACAGAGACAGAGAGAGAGAAGGAAAACAAGCGGGGGAGTGGGAGAGGGAGAGTCAGGCTTCCCGATGTGCAGGGAGCCTGATGTGAGCCTTGATCCCAGAACCCTGGGATCACAACCTGAGCTGAAGGCAGATGCTTAATGACTGGGCCACCCATGTGTCTGAAATAGAATATTTTATTTTATTTTATTTATTTTTATTTTTTAAAAGATTTTATTTATTTATTTGACAGAGAGATCACAAGTAGGCAGAGAGAGAGAGAGTGGAGGAAGCAGGCTCCCCGCTGAGCAGAGAGCCCGATGCGGGACTCGATCCGAGGACCCTGAGATCATGACCTGAGCCGAAGGCAGCGGCTTAACCCACTGAGCCACCCAGGCGCCCTGAAATTGAATATTTTAAATATGCTTCTTCAAATACTATGAGAATTGCATGATTGATATTCTCTTCATTTATGATTTCTCCACAAAGTTTGGCGAGCCTCCTCATATTTTATTTTAAAACTAAATTTAATAGTAGATAAGTTCTTAAGTTCCTGGTATATTTGGAAATTTATATCCTACTGACTAAATTCATACATAGGAAATGCTATATCCTAGAATATCCCAAACCAAATGTTAAGAATGGTATCTTTTAAATGAGTTAGACCAGAAAGGTGAAGATATTTCAGTACTACCATTTTTATTTATTACTTAAAATCTGCTTTATTATTACTGATACTACTTTTTTTTTTTAAGATTTCATTTATTTATTTGACAGACAGAGATCACAAGTAGGCAGAGAGCAGGCAGAGAGAGAGAGAGGAGGAAGCAGGCTCCCGCTGAGCAGAGAGCCTGATGCAGGGCTTGATTCCAGGACCCTGAGATCGTGACCAGAGCTGTAGGCAGAGGCTTTAACCCACTGAGCCACCCAGGCGCCCCTCTGATACTACTTTTTTAAAAAAAAGATTATTTATTTTAAAGTGCAGGTGAGCATATATGTGCATGCGTGTGAGTGAGCAGGGAGGGGGCAGAGGGAGAGAGAGAGAAAATCTCAAGCATTCTCCCCACTGAGCGCTGAACCCCATGCAGGCCTCAATCTCATGGCCCTGAAATGACCTGAGCCAAAATCAGGAGTTGGACTTTTAACCACTGAGCCACCCAGGCACCTTAATACTATATTATGATTAGCAATGATCAAAGGATGCTTCATTGTAAGGGTACCACTAGAAGGAAGACCCAAAAGAAGTGAAGGAACAGCAAGTCCAGGGGTTGTCGAAGGGGAGAGGGAACAGCAGCTTCGCAGTACTTAAGGCGAGAGCATGCCTGGCTTGTTTGAGGAATGGTGAAGGGAGCTGTGTGAAATGGGGAAAAAGAAGGAGAGTAGTAGATTTAGGAAAGGGTAAAGGCAGACTAGGGAGAATGGCAGATTATACTGTAAGGAATACAAACCATTGTAAGTATTTGATTGTGACTTACTGAGCCTTTAAAGGTTAGTGACCTTCAAGTTCAGCCTTTCCTAATGCTCTCATTTGTCATTAACTGGCTAGACCAAGAGGATTTGAATGGCTTGTTCAAAATAAACACTGGCAAATTAGTTTTTAAACTTAAGTTTTCAGGATTTGTGACTTTCAGACTAGCAGATTCTTGTAGTTACATAAGCAGACTTTCCTGGAAGAAACTTTACATGTTTCAAGAGATTTTATGCTCAACTTTTGTGTTTTTTAATGAGAGAAATCAAACTTTTAATTTTTTTATGGAAACCCATGCTCCAGCTCACCCCACCCCTTTTTTTTTTCCTCTTGAAACCCTTTTTCTATTCATGAAATTTATTCCAGCTGTTCACTTTATCATGACTGATGCTTTCTTTAGAGTAAAAATCTTTATAGTTTTTAAATTAGGTTGTTCCTAAGTCCAGTATTATCTTATTGTCCCTTTTGACTTAAGTAGTGTGTTAGGTTTATATATTTATTTTACTTTTACTTGCCTTTGTAGAATCACAGGTGACTGTAAATAACTTACTTTAAATATAATCTGTTTTCCTAAATTCATTAGCCTACATTGGAATGTATTTAGCCAGCATCATAACCTTGTTAGAATTTCCAGTGAACTTCCTTGGTGTTTTGCTGCCAGAAGAGCTTGGCAGAGTTGGAACATTGGGTAATGTAACTGAGTACTTCTTTGCTAGGTAATTTGTTAGAAATATTACTTAAGATTAGTCTTTAAGGGGCACCTGGATGGCTCAGTGGGTTAAAGCCTCTGCCTTCAGCTCAGGTCATGGTCTCAGGGTCCTGGGATGGAGCCCCACATCGGGCTCTCTGCTCAGCAGGGAGCCTGCTTCCCTTCCTCTCTCTCTGCCTGCCTCTCTGCCTACTTGTGATCCCTGTCTGTCAAATAAATAAATAAAATCTTAAAAAAAAAATAATTAGTTCTTTAATATAGATTTTTTCAGAGAACTCCTGATAGATACTTATATGCCTAATTTTCTTTATAATATCCAGGTTTATATTAGTTTAAAGCTTCTCTAATTCAGAATTCAGATCCTTGCCAGGTATTAAAATATTTTCCAGGAGAACTTAAGATAGCTCTTCAGGGGTTGTTTTGGGAACTATACCTACTCTGTTGAATATTAAACCTTGTCTTTTTCTGATTTGGCAGACACAAAATGATTATTTTGAGATCCTGTGACAGTGGCTATTAGTAAACCTTTTTCCATAAACTGATAGGTCTGTGATGGGAGAATGGACTCTGGCTTTCAAGCCTGGTCTCGAACCAGAAGTTTCCAAGGATGTTGTGACATTATATATTTGTTCATGCGTCGGAGCCCAGTTGATATTTGTTTAAAGTACCATTGTGGGGGCACCAGGGTGGCTCAGTTGGTTAAGCTGATGCCTGCGGCTCAGGTCATGATCCTGGAGTCCCAGGATCAAATCCCACATTGAGCTCCCTGCTAAGTGGAGAGCCTGCTTCTCCCTTTCCCGTGCCTTCCGCTCTGCCTATTTGTGCTCTCTCTTTCTCTTTTTTTCTGTCAGATAAATAAAATCTTAAAAAAAAAAAATACCATTGTGAAATTCATGTTCAACTACTGGCAGGTTTTTTTTTTTTGTATCTAGTTATCTCTCTGAAGATTACTTAATGTACCTTGACACTACACACCAGAATCTGAGTGAAGTAAAAAAAGATTATTACTGAAAACTATTTTCCAGACTATACAGAAAATGGAAATTATAAAAGCTTTGAACACAGTATTGGTTTGTGTTCCAAATTGTTTGATATAACAGCTCTTTGAACACAGTATTGTTTTGTGTTCCAAATTGTTTGATATAACAGCTCTCTTGTCGATATGGGATTCTGATTTTGTTTTTTCATCATAATTTGTACTTCATTCTAGACATGAACCTAAAAGGTCTGTTCCTAGTCCAGCACATTTGGTAAGAAGGCAGTTCCGAAAGGTTAAGCCAAATTTGGGACGAGCACATGGTAAGAAAGATGAGCCAGGCATAGAAAAAGACAGAGCAGATGAGAGTGAGGCAAGGAAGCCAGAAGATAATTTGCTGCAGCCCCGAGATTCTGACACCCACCTCCTTCAAAAAGTAAGTTTGAAAAAAATACTTTTTGTCGGTGGGCTCTGTTTTGTCAAAATCATGAAGGAGATAATTTTTTAAAATATAGTTTTGTCTTTTGTATTATAACTAATTTTATAAAAATTGAGTGACCTTCTAATATTATAAAAAGTTAGAAACCAGTCACTTGTATGTGTGTAAACTTAGAGCTTTAGGCCTAGCCACTGAACCAAATGATCGTAAATATTGTTTCCTTGGTAATATGAGCTATTTCTTCTTAAACTTAAGGAAAAGGCTGAGTTTCTGACATCTTTGGAGGTTTCAGCAAGAAAAGATTGTGTAGATTCCACGGAGGCTACTTTGGCCAAAAGCAGTGCTCATTTAGAAGTTGGACCATCAGGAAGTGCTGGAGGAAAAACCGTAGGGGATAATTCTGTGTCTTCAGTTGCTGAAGAGCCATGTCTCAGTAAACTATCAAGGTAAGGTTTTATTTAACAAATACTTTCAGAATAAGAAATAAAAGTAACTTTTTATGGATGTCTTGCCATAACTTATTGGTAGAGTAAAAACATGGTTTGTTAAGAAAAGTGTAGATTGGTTGATAATTACAGGTCTTCTCCTTTCCTGCTTAGGATTTTTATTTATTAAAGTTTACCTTTTTCTGGTGTTCTTAGGAAGATTTTTCTTTCCTACAGTTAAAATTTCTGGATATTGAGCGTATTAGACATGAGTGGAAGCCTGACCAAAGTAGCAGTATCTGTTACTTAAATAATTAAAGTGCTAGTTCAGGTGGGGTCACAAATACACCTGAAGGGTGCTCATGTTCTATAGGTTTTAAGAATAGTGGAAAAGAACTTAAGTTCTAAAAAACAACTGTTCTGGTGGATTTTTTGCCTTTCCTTCTTTATTTTAACCTAGTCTGTTTACCCAGTAGGATACACCAGTATCACTTTTTAAAAAAATTTTTAAATTTTTTATTAATATATAATGTATTAATAGCCCCAGGGTACATGTCTATGGATCATCAGGCTTACACACTTCCCAGCATTCACCATAGCACATACCCTCCCCAAAGTTTATAACCCAGCTACCCTCTCCCCACCCCTTCTCCCCCCCAGCAACCCTCAGAGTATCACTTCTTTTTGAGCTCATTTTGTTTTATTGGACCATTTTCCTTTTCTCATTTTCTTCTAATAATTTCCAGTCTTATATCCCCTCTTCACTTAAATAGCAAGGAAAAAATGGCCCAGAGTTAAAAACTTAATATGAAAAATTTGAGGGTAGGTAACTAAGAATGAAAAAGGAACTGGTAGTAATAGTACATTTCCTTCTTCATTTCACAGAGTAAGTTTTTGACTTAATGGATTGTGGTCATTTTCAATTTAAATGCTTGAAATGGGATATCATTCTGAAATTTTGGTTTCATTAAAATGTCCTCCATGTGCATATAATGACTGTTGTTATTTTGATTAAACATCCAGCTCTCCACAGCTGTTAAAAGAATCAAATTACTCTAAAATTGGTCTGGATCGAAGAACAACTGCCTCTTCTACTTCTGAGTGTGAGGTAGATCATGGTGGAAGGAGAATGCATCGCAGGATGAAACCAAGTGTCACCAGAGGGCGTGGATCAAAACGAGTTCGAAGTAAGACCTCTAGGAAGGAACCTCGTGCTTCCAAGGCCACGCTGGTGACTCTTCGGGCTTCACAGGAAGAAGATGAAGATGATGATGAAGATTTTGAGCCAGATTATGAAGATGAAAGTTACCATCTTGCTCCAGAAGAAGTAAACAAAGCTCCAGTGTTTGTTCCCATTGGTCTTAGGTCTCCCGAACCTGTTCCTGCTCAGATCGAGGAAACAATGGAAGAGGTAGTTTGTTTTTTTAATTCTTAGAACTTTGCCTTGTTTTTTTTCTTTTAGCGTATCATTGTTTCTTCTTAGTGATTATTAAGATTTGAAAAGTTCATTTTCTAAATAGCCGCTACCAAATGTAATTTGTTTGAGGCCTGGGGAATATCTGAAGGAATCAGTTGGAGCCTCCTGTGATTACATAACCTCTGTGACCCAGGTCCACCACGAGGTAGTTTATTATAATAATAAGTATCGAAATCTAATTTCATTTGTATGTGGAGACTGCTTAATCTATTTTCTGATTAGTTTTTTCTTTTTCATTTTGGCAGGTGTTTTCTGGGGCTGGTTGGTAGAGAGTGTAGAAGGGACGTACTTCTTTTTATTTTTTTCTTGTTAAAAATTTTGGCAAAATATACGTAAAATGTATCCTCTTAGCCATTTTAAGTGTGTAGTTCAGTGGCATTAAGTGCATTCATATTGTGCTACACCATCACCACTATCCATCCACAGAACTTTTTCATCTTGCAGAACTGAAACTATACCCATTAAACGATAATTTCCCATTACCTCCTCCCCTCTTGCTTGTGGCAAACACCATTCTGCTTTCATCTTTATGACATTACTCTAGGTACTTCAGGTAACTGAAATCATACAGTGTGTCCTCATTGTGACTGGCTTATTTCATTGAGTATAAAGTTTTTAGAGTTCATCTATATTGAAGCATGTGTTCTTTTTGTGTTCATCCATCTTGAATTAGAGTGTTCTTTTTTTAAGGTTGATAGTATTTCATCATGTATCTGTACCACATTTGTTTATCTTTTTATCTGTCAGTGGATGGTTGGTTGCCTTCACCTTTTGGCTGTTACTGTAGAGAGTGCTGCTATGAACATGGGTATACAAATATCTCTTCTAAGTCCTGTTCTCAATTCTTTTGGGGCTATACCTAGAAGCAGAGTCATAATTATATGGTAAATTATACACCAGTTTTTACTCTTTTGAAAAACTTTCATACATAGCATAACAGTTGTATCATTTCTCCTTCCTGTTGGTAGTATACAACGCTTCTGATTTCTCTATATTCTCACCAGCCCTTTTATTTATTTATGGCTATTTTTATATTATGGCTATTTTTCAGAATAGCCATCCTAATGAGTAGATGATAGAGGAACATAATATTTCGACTTACTTTGTTATAAGCGCTCCTGTTTTGCCTCTTGGTCTAGTATTCCATCTTTGTTTTTCCTTCAATTTTTAGTAATTTACTTGGCTTAAAGAGCAGCACAACCACATCTCTTTTGTATTAATCATTTGTGATTGTTTCTGAGTCATTTGCAACAGAATTTAGGAATTAACTGAGGTAGTAGTGATGATGATAACAAAAGAAGTAGGAAACTCAAACCAATTCAAGTAATGTTAAATCCAGAATTAATGGACTATTGAATCTGTAGCTTCACATTTATGATGAATGGAAGTCCACAACTACCTTTATTTATTCACTGTTAATAATCACATACTAGATATTATAAAGTTCATGAATTAGAATGGTTGAAACTAAATAAAAATGATGCAAAATGAAATTTCTTAAAACTGAAAGTTCTAAGATGAAGATAATGAATTTATGTTTTATTTGAAACCAAGAAAATACAAAAGGAAAGTTAGTTTTTTTTTTTTTTTTAAGATTTATTTATTTGACAGAGATCACAAGTAGGCAGAGAGGCAGGCAGAGAGAGAGGGGGAAGCAGGCTCCCAGCTGAGCAGAGAGCCTGATGTGGGGCTCGATCCCAGGACCCTGGGATCATGACCTGAGCCAAAAGCAGAGGCTTTAACCCACTGAGCCACCCAGGCGCCCCCCCCCGGAAAGTTAATTTTTGTGCAAGGACAGCCGGTTAACATAGCATGAGAATTCATTTAGTTTTATGTTTTGTATTTTACTATTTTCATTGGTTGAAAGGCACATTGTTTTGTTTTTTGTTTTAAAGATTTATCTATCTATCTATTTATTTATTTGGTGAGAGAGGGAGAGAGCTAGAGAGGGAGAGGGAGAAGCAGACTTCCCACTGAGCAGGGAGCCCCAAGGAGGGGTCCTGATCCCAGCGTCCTGGGATTACAACATGAGCTGACGGCAGATGCCACCCAGGTGCCTCTGAAAGGCACGTTTTAAGTGAAAGAAGTCAGTTGCAGAAGAATCATATAATCACATAATTATCTATTCGTATGAAATGTCTCAAACAGAAAAATCTGTAGAGACAGAATATAGATTAGTGGTTTGCCTTAGGGTTTTGGAGATGAGGGGTTAAGAGAGTGATAACTAATGGATATTGGATTCTTTTTTGAAGTGATAAAAATGTTCTAAAAGTGACTGTGGTGATGGTTGTTCATAACTGCATATTACAGAAACATCAAATTATATACTTTTTACGTGGGTGAATTCTTAGTATGTACATCGTATCTCCGTAAAGCTGTTTAAAAAAATAAAGCTTTAAAACTAGACAGTGCCTTAAAGAACCAACTTTCAGATTCTATAGTATTTCCATTTGTCATCCATTCCCAACTCTTGAGAAAATATTTTGTTTATTCAAGTCACATTAGCTTTCTCATTCATCCTGGATAGTAGCAAAGATTTTTCTCTAATATTTGCTTCTGAGAAAACAGATACAGAACGCATAAGTGTTACTATTTTAATTATATCATGAAGGCAGATTTTCATACTTGACTCTTTATTTACTTTCTGTTGAATCATAGTTTTTTATACTTACCTTTCTATAAATAAGGGACTAGAAGCCAGATTGTTTTGTATACAGTCTAGGAGAGAAATCTTAGTCCTTTAGTCCCCAGATTATAGGGATCGATGACCAAAAAGACTATTATGTGAGCAAATGTGAATGAATTCAATTTTTTCACATGTCCATGGCCATGGCTATCATGGGGTTGTTGGAGAGCATAGTTGCTTTGGTGCAGAGGCGGATGCATGGTAAATTTTTCCAAGTGCTTTCAACTCATCTTTATTACAGCACTGAAGATGGTATATAGTTAAATAATTGCATGTCCTTTTTTCTCAGATTGTGAGTTCCTTGAAGGTAGGGACTACACTTGAGTTACTCAGCTTTATACCCTTGTATCTGTACTGTAGCCTTCTAGCTTTTAGGAAGCGCTGCATAAATGTTCACAGATTGGTGAGAGAAATTATGGGAACATAGAGACAAAGTGGGGATCATAGACAGGGAAATGCTAGGTACTAAGGAGATTACCTTGGAAATTTTGTTTACTGTTTGTAAGGATCACAGACCCCTCCAAAACCTTAAATGTTTTACTTTGCCAAGTTGCTGTCGAGTTATTATACTTCAGTTTTTAATTGTGTATGAATGTGAGTTGTTCATTCAGTTTAATACTTTATTTTACTTAGTCATTTTGTTATACTGACTAGTATCCCAAAATGAAATAATGAAACTTCTCATTTTGACAGCTTGAAATAACTGTGAATGTACCAGATATAGGCATAGCTGTTGTTGAAAATCCACTGTCAAACACAGATGTGACTACTCAGGAGATGAGACAAGAAGAAAATTTGAAGGCATTATCTGTCGTAAGCACCCATTTTATTATGTTTTGTTTTTAATTTTTTGTTTACTTTCAAAAGAATGGAGGTTTATTTTGAAAGCTTTAAGTTTATGAGCCATTCTTGCTAATTTCTATCATGTAGGGAGCTGTGAGTATGAATAGGAGAAACTGGTGAATAATCCATAGATTTTGTGTTTCAGTTGGAAAGCATTGATTTTGTGTATGTGCCTGAAGAACTCTTAAGAGCCTCATAAATTTACGTTAAGGGTCTGTTGCATAAAATCTATATTATGGGGGCACCTGGGTGGTTCAGAAGGTTAAGCTTCTGCCTTCGGCTCAGGTCATGGTCTCAGAGTCCTGGATCAAGCCTCGTGTCGGGTTCTCTGCTTGCTGGGGAGTCTGTTTCTCCCTCTCTCTCTACCTGCCTCTCTGCCTACTTGTGATCTCTCTCTATGTGTCAAATAAATAAAGTCTTAAAAAATCTATATTAAATATAAATTACTTAAAATATATTTAGTTGCATTTTGTTTGGTACTCTTCCCTATTTGGTTAGTACTTCTCTTGTTTTTGGAGAAGACAGCAAATTCTACTTTTTTAACAACTTTATTTTTAAAATTTTTTTAGTTTTTAAAGATTTTATTTATTTATTTATTTGAGAAAGAGAGGGAGGTAGAGAAAGCACAGAAGGAGAGAGAGACTCCCCCTGAGCAGAGAGCCCAATGCAGGCCTTGATCCCAGGACTCTGGGATTATGACCTCAGTCGAAGGCAGACGCTCAACCGACTGAGCCACCCAGGTGTGGCACCCTTTTAAACAACTTCATTAAGTTGTTAATGTCACACGCCAAATAAGTCACCCACTGAAGTATAATTCATTGTTTTCTGGTATATTTATAGGTAGGTGTAAATATTGTAATAGTCAATTTTAGAGCATTTTCATCACCTCAGAAAGATACCTTAGGTCTCAAAGCAGTTGTTCCCCATTTCCTCTCGACCCTCCCCAGGCTTAGGTAACTAATAATCTACTTTTTGTCTCTATAGATTTTCTTTTTTTTTTTAATTTTATTTACTTATCAGAGAGAGAGGGGGAGAGAGCGAGCACAGGCAGACAGAATGGCAGGCAAAGGCACAGGGAGAAGCAGGCTCCCCGCCGAGCAAGGAGCCCGATGCGGGACTTGATCCCAGGATGCTGGGATCATGACCCGAGCCGAAGGCAGCTGCTCAACCAACTGAGCCACCCAGGCGTCCCATCTCTATAGATTTTCTATTCTGGATGTTTCATACCGATTGACTCCTACAATATGATCTTTTATGCCTGACATTTTCACTTAGCATTCAGGTTCATCCATGTTCTAGCATGTATCAGTACTTCATTCCTTTTTGTGGTCATATAACTCTCCCTGTAGACAGTACTGCATTTTGTCTATCTGTTCATGTGTTCATGGACATTTAGGTTGTTTCCATTTTTTGGCTTTTATAAATAATGCTGCTGTAAACATTCACGTGCAAGATTTTATACTGACATTACGTTTTCTTTCTTTCTTTTTTTTTTTTTTAAAGATTTTATTTATTTGACAGAGAGAGATCACAAGTAGGCAGAGAGGCAGGTAGAGAGAGAGGGAGAAGCAGGATCCCCGCCGAGCAGAGAGCCCGATGCGGGGCTCGATCCAGGACCCTGACCTGGAGCCGGAAGCAGAGGCTTAACCCACTGAGCCACCCAGGGGCCTCTGACATTACGTTTTCTTTTCTGTTAGATACCTTCTTAGGAGAACAATTGCTGGCTTATATGGTAACTGTATGTTTAATCATTTGAGGAATTAGCAAAATGTTTTCCAAAGCTGCTGTACCATTTTAACATTCCTACCAGCAGCGTATGAGGGTTCTAATTTTATATCCTTACAAACATTTGTTACTTGATTTTTTGGATCTAGCTATACTTAGTGGATTCGAAATGGCACCTTGTTATGATTTTGATTTGGGTTCCCTAATGACTCATGTCATCAAGCATGTTTTCATGTGGTTATTGGCCATTTTTATATCATCTTTGCAGAAATGTCTATTCAGAACCTTTTCCCATTTTTTTTTTAAAGATTTTTATTTATTTATTTGACAGAGATCACAAGTAGGCACAGAGGCAGTCAGAGAGAGAGAGGAGGAAGCAGGCTCCCCAATGAGCAAAGAGCCCAATGTGGGGCTCGATCCCAGGACCCTGTGATAACGACCCGAGCCGAAGGCAGAGGTTTTAACCCACTGAGCCACCCAGGCGCCCCCCTTTTCCCATTTTTTAACATTACTGGTTTATTTGTCTTTTTATTATTAAGTTATAAGAATTTTTTATATTGTCTGGATACAAATCTCTTATCACATATATGATTTGCAAATATTTTCTTCTGTAAGTTGTATTTTAATTTTCTTGATGGTTCACTTTAAATTTTTTTTTTTAAGATTTTATTTATTTATTTGACAGGGAGAAATCACAAGTAGGCAGAGAGGCAGGCAGAGAGAGATAGAGAGGAGGAAGCAGGATCCCTGCCGAGCAAAGAGCCCGATGTGGGGCTCGATCCCAGGACCCTGAGATCATGACCTGAGCCGAAGGCAGTGGCTTAACCACTGAGCCACCCAGGCACCCGATGGTTCACTTTAAAGTACAAAAGTTTTTAATTGTGATGAAGTCCAATTTATCTTTTTTCTTTTGTTATTCATGCTTTTTTGTAATATCTAAGATTTCTTTGTGAAAGCCAAGGTCCTCAAGATTTACTCCAATTTTTCTTCTAATAGTTTTATTTATTTCTTATTTTTTGAGAGAGAGAGTGTGCACACAAGCAGGGGTTGGGGGAAGAGGCACAGGGAGAGGGAGAGAATATTTAGCCGGACGTGAAGCCTGACACGGGGGCTCAATCTCATGACCATGGGATCATGACCTGAGCCGCAATCAAGGGTCAGACACTCAACTGACTGAGCCACTCAGGCGTCCCACTTTTTTTTTTTTTTTTAAGATTTTATTTATTTGACAGAGATCACAAGTACGCAGAGACGCAGGCAGAGAAAAGAGGAAGCAGGCTCCCTGCTGAGCAGAAAACCTGATGCAGAGCTCCATCCCAGGACCCTGGGATCATGATCTGAGCTGAAGGCAGAGGCTTTAACCCACTGAGCCACCCAGGCACCCACCCAGGCATCCCACTTCTAATAGTTTTATAGATTTCACTAAAGTTGTACATTTAGGTCTTGATTAATCAACTTTGAGTTGATTTTTGTATGTGGGGTGATGTTACAGTCCTTCATTCTTTACATATGACTGTACAGTTGTTGCAGTATTTCTTTGAAAAGACTATTTTTCCCTCATTGAATTACCTTGCATTTTTGTAAAAAATAAATCAGCTGTGCATGAGTGAATTTATTTCTGAATTCTTGTCTCTATTCCATTGATTCATATGTCTGTCCTTATACCAGTGATGCTCCATTGACTGCAGTTTCTTTGTGTAAGTTTTGGAATTGGGAAAGTGTGAGTCATACTACTTGATTCTTTGTTTAGAATTGCTTTGGCTTTTGAGGGACTCTTGCATTCCATATGAATTTTAAAAAATTGTCAGTTTCTGGACATTATCTAAGATTCTGATTGGGATTGCATTGAATCTGTATATCACTTGGGGGGAGCTAGTCCCATCTTACTACTGAGTCTCCCAATCCAAGAACATGCGTATTTGCCCATTTACGTAGGTTGTCTTTGATTTTTTTCAGCAGTGTTTCATACTTTGCAGTGCACTTCCTTTGTTAAATTTATTATCAAGTATGTTGTTATTTTTGATGCTGTTGTGAATAGAACTGTTTTCTCAGTCTCACTTTCAGGTTCTTTAAAAAATTTTTTTTTTCTTTTAATATTTTATTTATTTATTTGACAGAGAGAGAGAGAGATCACAAGTAGGCAGAGAGGCAGGCAGAGAGAGAGAGGAGGAAGCAGGCTCCCCGCCGAGCAGAGAGCCTGATGTGGGGGCTTGATCCCAGGACCCTGAGATCATGACCTGAGCTGAAGGCAGAGGCTTAACCCACTGAGCCACCCAGGTGCCCCTCACTTTCAGGTTCTTTATTGCAAGTGTCTAGAAATATAATTGGTTTTTGTATAATGGTCTTGCGTACTGCAACTTTGCTGAACTCTTTAGTTTTTTCTTTTTTAATGAATAGCTCTTATTCAGAATTAAATAAGCAAAAGTTTAAGAAATGTTCACAAAGTACTTACAGAAAAGAAAGTTAATAGGGACAGTCACAAGTTTGCAACAAATAATTATAAAAGTACCCAGGGCAGCATGAATATAAACCATGTCACAGCATAGTGATCTAATTGTGAAATGAATAAGGCATAACTAACATTTGTACCAAGACCAGAATTAAAAAATAAACATACTTTAAAAGCTTAGTTCTACATTAAGCTGCTTCTTTTCCCCAGATCCTTAGTGAATTTATACTCTGTAACCTTAATGAGTTTATACTATGTAATTCTTTAAACAAACATATCATGTCAAACTATAAATTATATAGATGGATAGTTAGTGTGAAAAGCCTCCTAAAATGTACAAACTAACTGGTACTGAATTATGAGCTCTTTAGTTCTAATAGTTTTTACTTTCCTTTTTTATTTTTTAAGTGGATTCCATAGGATTTTCTACATATGAGATCATGACATGTGACTAGAGATGGTTTTTAGTTCTGCCTTTCTGTATTGATTTCTCAGTGCTGCTATAACAAAATGCCATGAACAAGGTAGCTCAAAATTGCAGGAGGTTATTTTTTTATCGTTCTGGTGGCTGGTCCAAAAATCGAGGTGCCACCTTCTGGAGGCTCTGAGGGAAAACCATTTTGGCCTTTCTCCTACTTTCTAACAGTTGCCACCAGACCTTGTCATTTCCTTGGCTTGTGGCAGCACATTTCTAATTTTTGCCTCCAGTGCCACATGGTAGTCTCCCTGTATGTGCATCTCTATGACTTTTTTCTTCTAACGACACCTCTCATATTGGATAGGGCCAACCCTAATCCAGTATGACCTCCTCTAACTTTATTACATCTAGAAAGGTCTTATTTCCAAATAAGGTTACATTCATGTTACTGGGGTTAGGACTTCAACATATCTTTCTGGGTGAAAGAATTCAGTTCATAACACTTTTTTTCTTTTTTCTCTGTTTTAAAGATTTTATTCATATACTGACAGAGAGCACAAGCGTGGGGGGGAAGGTAGCAGGCAGAGGGAGAGGGAGAAGTAGGCTGCCCGCTGAGCAGGGAACCCAGTGCGGGGCTCGATCCCAGGACCCTGGGATCATGACCTGAGCAGAAGGCAGATGTTTGACCACCTTAGCCACCCACATGCCCCATCTTATAATGTTTTTCACTCAGCATGTCTTTTATTTCTTTTCTTTCTTTTTTTTTTTTAAGATTTTATTTATTTATTTGACAGAGAGAACACAAGTAGGCAGGAGGCAGACAGAGGGAGAGGGAGAAACAGGTTCTCCCTGAGCAGGGAGCCTGATGAGGGACTTGATCCCAGGACCCTGGAATCATGACCTGAGCCAAAGGGAACTGCTTAACTGACTGAGCCACCCAGGTGCCCCAGCATGTCTTTTATTTCTGCGTACCTAATTGCCCTTGCTAGAACCTCCAGTATAGTGGTGAACAAAAATGGCGAGAGTGAGCATTTTTGTCTCATTACTGGTCTGAGAGGAGAGTATTGAGCCTTTCACCATTAAGTTTGATGTTAGTTGTGGACTTTTCATGTTTTATTTTTTTTTATCAAACTGAAGATGTTCTAGTCTTTTCCTAGTTTGCATAACAGTATTACCATGAAAGGGTGTTGGATGTTGTCATGTGCTTTTTCTACATCTATTGAGATGATCGTCTGATTTTACCTTTTTATTGTATTGATGTCATGTATTACATTGAATTTTGATATTAAATAATAAATTTTGGGGGCACCTGGGTGGCTCAGTGGGTTAAGCCTCTGCCTTCAGCTCAGGTCATGATCTCAGGGTCCTGGGATCGAGGCCCACTTGGGCTCTCTACTCAGCGGGGAGCCTCCTTCCCCTCCCCACCCCGTCTGCCACTCTGCCTACTTGTGATATCTGTCAAATAAATTGTCTTTAAAAAAATTGCATCCAAGTTTTATATGTTGCTGTGTTTGGTTTTCTGGTATTTTATTGATTTTTTGTGTGCAAGTTCATACTAAATAATTCTGTTTTCTATTACGAATCTGACACCAGATTCTTGTGGTGTCAGGAGCTGAAGTCCTGTTCTTTCTAGAAAGAAAGCTTTCCAGCTGGGACCTGCAAGGAGAAAAGACCCTGTTTTCTTGGTTGCAGGTTCTGACGTGGGGTCTCTGCTTCACTGAGCTGGGAAGAACGACGGGGAGAGAGCAGTCTTAGTTCAAAAGCACGGGCTCTCTATTTTGTTATTGTATTTTCATCAATTTTCTCAGAAAGATGTGTCTTTTGCCCTCGGAACATTTTCAGAGGCTTTAAATGTTTGTTTTTAATAAATTTCATCAGTTTCACTGGAGAGAGGGTTAGCAGAGCTCCTTATGATATCATATTGGACATAAATCATGTAACTTTTTAATATGTTAAAATTCATTTAAGTTTTAAGCCACCTAGTGTGAAAAATTGTCAGGTTCTTTAGTTTTTGGTTTCTACTGGTTTAAAACTAGTGACAGATACGACTGAAGCTCAAGGATTATGAAAGTGAAGGAGTAAATTAAGAATAGTAGGTGCACATGGTAAATGCAATATGATTAGAGTTAAAAATTTGCATGTGGGGCTCCTGGGTGGCTCGGTGGGTTAAGCTTCTGCCTTCAGCTCAGGTCATGATCTCAGGGTCTTGATATCGAGTCCTGCATTGGGCTCTTTACTCAGTGGGGAGCCTGCTTCCCTCTCTCTTTCTCTGCCTGCGTCTCTGTCTACTTGTGATCTGTCAAATAAATAAATAAAATCTTTTTAAAAATTTGCATGTAGGGGCACCTGGGTGGCTCAGTGGGTTGAGCCCCTGCCTTTGGCTCAGGTCATGATCTCAGGGTCCTGGGATCGAGTCCCACATCGGGCTCTCTGCTCTGCAGGAAGCCTGCTTCCTCCTCTCTCTCTGCCTGCCTCTCTGCCCACTTGTGATCTCTCTCTGTCAAATAAATAAAATCTTTAAAAAAAAAAAAAGAAAAAATTTGCATGTAATACAAGGAAAAGGTAAAATAAGGAGCAAGAGACAAAATAACTTGGCTTTTAAATTACTTCTGTATGAAATGTTAATAAATAATTGTGTAGGGAGAAAACAGTTTGCATTCCTTTGTAATCAGAAACATTGAAGTTCTGTAAAACATATGGATTTTGAGACATAGAACATATATTTGGGAAAATATGTAAGACATTGTTTATCTTTTCCTCTTTTAGGAAATGAACACAGATGAACATACCCAAGATGAAACAGGTAACTGTTAATAAGGAAACTGATAAAACTACTTGGTTAACACTAACAAAGTGATTTAGTATTGGTGTTAGTTAGCAAGTAAGTAATTTCACTGGAGAGTTGAACAAAATTTTAACTTTTGTATATGTTACCCTTAGAGAAACTTGGATTCTTGGAATAATTACTTTATGAAGTGAGTTAAGAGTTAAATGTTTAATAAAGAAATATTACTTACTTCTTCTATTCTGCCCAGATGTATTTTCTTTGAAGGTATTAAGTTATTTAGTAGGAGGGAGGAATTTTCAGTGAGTAAAAGCTAACAGTTAATTATTTCTTGTTTTGTAGTAACCAGTACTGCTGTAAGGAATTAATGGTATGCAGGATATTGAAACTTGTTACTAGAGAGTAAATGCTTGAATTAAAAATATTTTCTAAGTAAATAAACTTCAATTTTCAGCTTCATTTTTCTGTTTTAATGTTGGTGTATTTCACAAGGTACCAGTGATGGAAGCACTGAAGCTGCTATAACGTTACTTGCAATGGGAGATCTAGTGTTGCAGTCAGAGATCGGGGCAGAACAGAGTGATGGTAAGAATGAAAGTTAAGTCTTAACTGAGAAAAGCCTTTTAATGTACAGCTTTTAAGAAATTATACCCACAACTGAGTAGTCAGTCAGTACCTGCCTTTTACATTTGAAGTTGGTCTTTTTTTTTTTCCCCAGAAAAAGGTAATACTGTGTACATTGATCCGTCTAACTTAGTTCCTTTAGATGTAGTGGCCACCATTTCAAAATAGTGCACTTGCTTTATTAAGAAAACTTTGTATTCCTGGAATAATCTAGTGAGTCCTTTACTTTTCTCATCATAAACGTTGATTAAGTGAACCCATTGATCACTGATCATTTAACACACATTTCCTTAGCAAAGGGACTTCTGCTTTGGATTGTCTTCACAGTTAACTGTGAATCTATAATCACATATAGTATGAAGGGACAGTAGCAGTCACTGAAATAATTTAATTGCAACTATTCTGTTCGTTTGGACTGAGCCAAAAGATATGTCAACTCAGATTTTCACAGTATTTTAGGCTGAGCTTATGGAGTACCTTCTATTTTAAGTCTACTAAATGGATAGTTAACTATAGTCCTGTTAATTATTTTGTCTGGAGATTAGTGGCCTGCCATTTGTTTTAGGTGTTAGACTTCTAGCCCCATAACTATACATTTATCAGGAAAATTTCTGGTCTGTGTTCCTTACACAGTCTCATTTCTCTCTCTCTCTCTCTCTCTTTTTTTTTTTTTGAGTAAACTGTATACCCAGTTGGGGCTTGAACTCATGACCCCAGGATCAAGAGTCACATATTCTACTGACTTAGCCAGGCAGGTCAGCTCCTTTCTCAACGGCAGAGTATTGCTTTTGTGACAGGACCTGTCACAAATCTCTAGAACATAAAAACAGGTTTTAAAAATTTGTGAATGAAGGTGATCCTATCTTGAAACTCATTTGAGGCTGTGTAGTTAGTCAAGATAACAGATTCATTTTTACTTCCTTTTTTTCCCCTTAAGATTTTATTATTTATTTGTCAGAGAGAGAGAGAGCACAGCACGGGGAGCACAGATAAAGGGAGAAGCAGGCTCCCTGCTGAGCAAGGAGCCTGAAGTGAGACATGATCCTGGGACTCTGGGATCATGACTTGAGCTGAAGGCAGACCTCCAACTGAGCCACCCAGGCCTCCCTCATTTTTACTTCTAATAGCACAAGAATTCTAGTCTGTAAGAATGATTTGGCCTAGAACAAGTCAAATCTCTGGCATAAAATATGTAATCACTTTTATTATTTTTTTAAGATTGTATTTATTTTTGAGAGAGAGAGAGAGAGCATATGTATAGGGGGGAAAGGCAGAGGGAGAAGCAAGGGAGAAGGGAAGAGGGAGAAGATCCCAGGACCCTGAGATCATGACCTGAGCCAGAGGCAGACTTTTAACTGACTAAGCTACCCAAGCGCCCTGATCACGTATTTAAATTCAGAACGAAAAAGAATAAACTTTAAAAGTAATACAGAATTTTACAGTTGCTTAATGTTGAGGGATTTATTTTCTTTGGATGTCTACTTGTATTGGGTCAATTTTAATTTTCTGTTCTTTTCTGTAATAGGAGTATGTGTACTTCTTGATGTTCATTCAAAGGATAAAAGCTGTGTTCCTTTTAGCCCAGATAATGTAAATCACAAAATTGTTCGTGAATGTCAGGAGCTTTCTTCACCTGTCAATAGTACATCTCCTTCTTCATTAGAAGAAAACAAGATTGTATTGGAAGAGCAAAGTACTAAAGAAGAAATTGGTTTAGTGGAGAAAGTAAAGGAAAACGCTGTATCAACCAGGTTTATTTTGCTTTATTAAACTCTTGAGTTTTACAGTATTCAATTAATAAATATATTTAAACTATCATTTTAGTTAATAGCTTTTGAGTAATACTTGTGTAAGTGTAAAGTAGGCATTGCTGATTTCTCAGCCTTTATTCTTTTAAGTATTTTATTTATTTATTTGAGAGAGAGGGAGTGTGAACAAGAGAGACAGAAGGAGCAAGGGGAGAGGCAGGAGAGAGGGAGAAACAGACTCCTCACTGGGCAGGGAGCCTGATTTGGGGATCGAGCCTGGGACTCCGGGATTATGACCTCAGCATAGGGCAGACACTTAACCAACTAAGCCACCCAGGTGCCCCAGTTTCTTAGCCTTTAAAGTGAGAGGATAGGTTGGTTTGGTTTTAGTTTCATGGTTTGCTTTTTTTTCCCTTAAGATTTTATTTGTGAGAGAGAAAGAGAGAGAGAGAGAGCATGAGCAGGGGAAAGAGGCAGAGGAAGAGTTATAAGCAGACTCCTTCCTGAACAGGGAGCCTGACACGGGGCTCCATCCTAGGACCCTGGGATTATGACCTGGGCCAAAGGCAGATACTTAACTGGATGAACCACCCAGGCACCTCTGGCTTGCATTTTTTTTTTTTTTCCCTAATAAATTTTTTTAAGTAGACCCCACACCCAACATGGGGCTTGAACTCAGGAGATCAAGAGCCACATGCTCTACTCACTGAGCCAGCTGGGCTCCCTTAATGGTGTGCATATTAAAGTAAATGTAATATGTACATCTTTGAAGCTTTAATGAAATAGTTTTCTGTAAATATGGTCTCTGTTTTTTAAACATGGTCCAGATTCTCTTCCCTTCTCCAGACTTGCAGTAAAATTGCCACTGTATATTTTCTGTATTAAAAAATGAACACTTACAGATATTGTGGCACCTGAGAAGGTAGCACATAACTATCAGAATGTATGAAGGTGAGAGAGATAGTTATTACATGGTTGATGGATTTCTCTCTTCCCATCTTTCTTCTAGGAATACAACTTCTGAAGTGACCAGTAATTTGAGAATAAGAAGTAGATTTCCCAAGCCTAAACCAAATCTTAAGACTTCAGGGACCAGCAGGTTTGGTGTTCATCAGGAAGTTCCCAATTTGTTTGTAAACAAAGGAGAAGTGGTAGAAAGTCAAAGAGGTAAATTTTTTTCCCTTAAAAAGCTACAAAATTATATTTACAAGAGAAATTGCATTAGTATTTCAAATGGAATATTCATTTAAAATTATTTTAATTTAGTATTAAAAAGTTTCAAAAAGTAGAATGAACTATAAAAAAAAACCCAATAAATCCATTAACTAGCTTCAGTCATTATTATAGTTTTTCTGTTTAGTTTACCCAAAGCCCAAAATAACATGGGTTTGAACCCTATGGGTCCACAATACATGGATTTAAAAAAAAAGATTTTATTTATTTATATATAGCAGGGAGGAGAGGGAAGAAGGAGAGAGAGAATCCCAAGCAGAGTCCGTGCTGAGCATGGAGCCTGATGCGGGGCTTGATCTTGACCCCGAGAGCATGACCTGAGCTGAAATCAAGAGTTAGATGCTTAGCTGCTTGAGCCACCCAGGTGCCCCTATACATGGATTTTTTTTTTTTAACTTTTATTTTAAAAGTTTTATTGGGGCACCTGGGTGGCTCAGCGGGTTAAAATCTCTGCCTTCAGCTCAGGTCATGATCTCAGGGTCCTGGGATCGAGCCCCACATCAGGCTCTCTGCTCAGCAGGGAGCCTGCTTCCTCCTCTCTCTCTGCCTGCCTTTCTGCCTGCTTGTGATTTCTGTCAAATAAATAAATAAAAATCTTTAAAATATGTTTTATTTGGAAATAATTTCAAACTTAGAGAAAACTTACAAGAATAAGGAATAGTACAAAGAGGGCGCTTGGGTCGCTCAGTGGGTTGAAGCCTCTGCCTTCAGCTCAGGTCATGATCCCAGGGTCCTGGGATTGAGGCCCGCATCGGGCTCTCTGCTCAGTGGGGAGCCTGCTTCCTCCTCTCTCTCTGCCTGCCTCTCTGCCTACTTGTGATCTCTGTCTGTCAAATAAATAAATAAAAATCTTAAAAAAAAAAAAGGAACAAAGAACATCCAGATACCTCTTGTATGTAAGCTTACACTTAATTATACATGGAGTTTTTTTGACAGTACAGTACTATCAGTGTATTTTCTTTTTCTTATGATTTTCTTTTTTTAAATTAAATTTTATTTATTTATTTGAGAGAGAGGAGAGCACAGAGGGAGAGTGAGAGGGAGAAGCAGACTCCCTGCCGAGCAGGTAGCCCTGTGTGGGGCTTGATCCCAGGACCCTGAGATCATCACCTGAGCCAAAGGCAGATGCTTAACCAACTGAGCCACCCAGGCATCTCTTCCTTAGGATTTTCTTAATAACATTTTATTTGTTTGAGCTTACTTTATTGTAAGAATATAATATCTAATACATAAAACTTAGAAAATATATGTTAATCGACTTAAATCATCAGTTAAGGCATCTGGTCAACAGCAGACTATTAGTTGTCAGGTTTTTTGAGATTCAGATATGCAGAATTTCTACCGCATGGGAGCTTTGTGCCCTTAACCCCCATGTTGTATAAGAGTTAACTATATTTACTTAACGTTTTTGTCATATTTTGTGTGTGTGTATGTGTGTGTGTGTGTGTGTGTATACGTGAATATTCAAGCAAACAGTTTTTAGAAAGCTATACATGCATGTGGCAAAAAGTAAGACATTGTCCCCAAGTTATAAAATTTAATAAACTTCTTTGGTTCCCAGTCCCCAATCTCATCTCTAGTGGTAAATTGCCATTAAGTTTTTTTCATGGACTTCCATTATTTTATAGACATAAGCATCTAAATGTGGGACTGTGTGGGTACATAGATAGATACATCAGTATATACATAAACACATGTATTTAAATATTAATATATAAATATTAATATATTTATCAATATATTTAAATAATAGCACACATATTATTTAATATCTAATATATTAAATATAACATATTTAAATATATGTCATTCCTTTCAGAAAGAACAAAATTATGAGAATACTATATTGTATATACTGTTTAGCACATTTATTTATTTACTTATTTTTTAAGATTATTTATTTGAGAGAGAGTACCTGGTGGAGAGGCAGAGGGAGGGGAATGGGGAGTCCCAAGCAGACCCTGGCTGAGCCTGGAGCTCTACTCAGGGATCAATTCCTTGACCCTGAGATCATGACCTGAGCTGAAACCAAGAGTTGGATGCTTAACCCACTGCATTATGCGGATGCCCTTTGTTCAGTACTTTTTTTTTTTTAAGATTTTTAAAATTTATTTGACACAGAGAGAGAGAGACACACACACACACAGCGAGAGAGGGAACACAAGCAGGGGGAGTGGGAGAGGGAGAAGCAAGCTTCCTGCATGACCCTGGGATCATGACCTGAGCTGAAGGCAGACGCTTAAGGACTGAGCCACCCAGGTGCCCCTGTTCAGTACTTTTGAAAATAACAGTTTCACTGAGATAATTCTATATCATACAGTTAAACCATATGAAATGTTTACTGCAGTGGCATTTAGTATATTGCCCAAGTTGTGTAATCTTGTTCATTAATAGCCACTTCTTATATCCTTCAACCCTTCCCAGCCCTAGGCAACCACTAATCTACTTTGTCTCTGTAGCTTTTCCTGTTTTGGATGTTTCATATTGAAGGAATCATATAATGTGTGGTCTTTTGTGTCTGGTTTCTTTTACTTAGCATGTTTTCAAGGCTCATTTGTGTTGTAGCATGTATCAGATATTTCTTTTGCTTACCAAATATTCCATCATACTACATTTTGTTTATCCATTCAGGGCGTTTAGGTGGTTTTCTGTTTGTTGGCTATTGTAAGGAATGCTGCTAAGAACATTCATGTGTAAGTTTTTGTGTGGACATAAGTTTTCATTTGTCTTGGATTTATACTTAACAAGTGGCATTGCTGGAACATACGGTAATTCCATGTTTAACCTTTGAGAAACTGCCAAAATGTTTCAAAAGTGGTAGCAACGTTTTGTATTTTCTTTTGTTTTTTTCCTTTTTTTTTTTAAAGAAAATTTTTTTTCTTTACACTCATTTTTATTAAACAAATAGTCTGGTAGTGGAACTTTTGTATTTAATGCATAAACATATATAAGTCCCTTTATTAGAAAAATTATACATATTGGTGAATGTGGTCAGTGGTGACATCTATGGGCTAATTGTTTATTTTATTTATTTATTTATTTCAAAAGACTTATTTATTTATTTATTTGTCAGAGTGAGCGCAGGCAGACAGAGTGGCAGGCAGAGGCAGACAGAGAAGCAGGCTCCCGCCAAGCAAGGAGCCCAATGTTGGACTCAATCCCAGGATGTGGGGATCATGACCCGAGCTGAAGGCAGCGGCTCAACCAACTGAGCCACCCAGGCGTCCCTGGGTTAATTGTTTAAATAGAAACAATAATTTGATAGATTCTATGCTCTCTTTGTTACATTGTGAAGTATCTTGTGTAGTAATACTCTATTGTTGGAATGACAGCTTTACAAACTTGAAGAAAATTAGGAGATATGTGTGAACACCAAGTTCTCCTCCTCCTTCTGCAATAGTTTCAGTGATTTTCTTCATCACCTCAGCATGCCTGCATGGGTGAACTGAACACATAGGAGGCGGTGGGAGATGACGATGATTTTCAGTGGTCACTGTTTTCTTCACATATCTTTTTTTTTTTTTTAAAGATTTTTATTTATTTATTTGACAGAGAGAGATCACAAGTAGGCAGAGAGGCAGGCAGAGAGAGAGGAAGGGAAGCAGGCTCCCCGCTGAGCAGAGAGCCCGATGTGGGGCTCAATCCCAGGCCCCT